>NC_054756.1:13052401-13352401 GCF_018143015.1 Lytechinus variegatus
AAACTCCTTCACTCTTCTTGCTCTAAATTCATATATGAATTTTGCTTCCGCGCTGCGCGGTCAAATGACAATATCAGAGCTACCAAGTCTCACGCATTGTGCGTGAGACTCACGCATTCAGGGTCCGTCTCACGGTCTCACGCATAGCACCCATTTTTCTCACGCATCGGGACCCGACAGAAAAAAAGAGAAAAAGTAGCATTATTCGCGAGATTATACAACTGGCCGACCGCCTTCGCGTCCAGCCCGGCACGCGAGACGAATCGAGAGTGCACGTCAGCGCACAGCTAGTACGTGATACGATGAATCGCGTGCGTGTATCGCATAGTTTTGAAGCCCATTTCTCATGCGTGCGCGCCTTTTCGCAACGTACGAGTGTAAGTACTGGCCGCGCACGCACAGAGACGTCGAGTCATGAAAATCTCACGCATAACATTTTTTTGAACTTGGCATCTCTGCAATATTGAAGTTCTCCATTGTTCGCCCACCTTTTCTCTAACCCTGTTTTTCAACCTCGGCTATGTGCTTCTTGCCAGTTAAAGTTAAAATTGTATACATTAGGGCATGAATTTGAGTAAGGTTAGGCCGAAGTAAATATATGAAGTTTTTTTTTTCAATTGATCGCGCAACTTCTGGTCTGGTCGGCTCCGAGCGGGTAAAATCTGTATATCAGTTTCTGCCGTCACCTCCATAAAGTCAGCTTCTCCCGCTTTTCAGCTCATTACTATAAACGACCGTAATGTGGGGGCAAACAGGTTCCTAATTTTAAAAGAGGAAGGTATGGAATTCATGTCGTATTAAATAAAAAAGTACAATATTTTTTTATCAAATTGTATTAAACTTCGTGTCATTTCCCTGTATACATTCATCTTCTGTCCTGCGCCCTCAGTTTGAAATTTTGAATGACACTTAAGTTTCTTTATATTCAAAATGAAGCGCTTCAGGATATGTCAAAAAAATTGATCATCCTTTATTATATAGATAAAGTTGAAACAGAAGTTTCAACTTTATGCGCACTATTTTCTTTGTAATGAAGTTCAATAATCTTAGAAAATCAATTGAATTAGAGACGATTGGGTACATATCTACATTTGATGAACGTCCGCCCTTTGAAATTTCAGAGTTTCATTGCTCTGCGAGGGGAGGAATATCTTCCTCTACCAATCTTCTCTGTATTGCGAGTTAAAAATATGCACTGATGCTAAATTGTTTGTAATCAAATCTGATCTTTCCAAAGAAAGTTTCAATATATCTTTGAGAATACCCTTTTCTCGGGGCCCTTTTTATGGCAAGAAAAATTGATAAAACACTTTAGCTTCTGCGCTTCGCGCGGAGTTATTATCATTTTAATTTCCTCCATTGTATACCTCTTTTGTGCGTTCACTATCACTTTTGAAAACAAGGTTCAAAATCGCAATATAGTCAACCGAATTGGAGGTACTAGAGACAAGAGAAACGGCTCCTTTTCATTTTAATTTATGAAACACTAAAAGCTTCGCGCTTTGCGCGGGAGGGGGAAACTCCCCCTCCCTGCACCCACCCCCTAGGGAGCGCGCTTTGCGCGCTCTGTAAGTGTTGGCACGCTCCGCATGCATTTACCGCCCTCTCCAAAATGAAATCCTGGCTACGCGGTTGACTACACTGTCGGCATTCTTCATTTTTTCTCCTTGGCTATATAGACATGCTAGACAGACAGCTGGCCTGGCGCTGGCAGCCGTCTGTTTCGAGTCTGTTTTTATCATTTTTATTATTTTTTTTATTAGGGCCTACCAACGTTTCTCATACACAGACGGCTCGCTATCATGCAGCATGCAGCTACCTCAAGTTTAACCCAGGGAGCACCAGCCCGCTTTGCGGGCCGGCGCCCAGGAGCTCACCATGACATACGCAAGTCACGGGACAAGGGTAGACATGGTTGGACTTGGTAGATTATGGTCAAAATATCTAGCAAGATAAATTATGAAAACAGAAATTATGCACTTACCACGATTATAAAGATGATGGTCTAACGAGTGGTAGTATCCTGACATCGAGGCACAGACCATGCAGACTGGAACCTCAAAAAACGAAAAGTTCTCTCCTACCACGCCTACCCCAGTCTCGATCGGCCATTTTTGTTATGATTCATAACAAAAATGGCCGATCTAGACTGGGATAGGAGAGAACTTTTCGTTTTTTGAGGTTCCAGTCTGTGCCTTGATGTCGGGAAACTGCCATTTGATAGACCTTCATCCATATAATCGTGGTAAGTGCATAATTTCTGTTTTCACAATTCACTTGGAGAAATATTTAGACCATAAATCGCGCTAGTCCCGCGAGTATGGTCAAATACACGGTAAGCCCCTGGGCTCCTGCCCGCGAAGCGGGCGGGAGCTCCCTGGGTTACCTCAAGTGATGTTCGCGCAGGCTCCACTCCACTGCACTACCACTACAAAGTACAGTCAATACGCTGCACCTATCCGGACCTCAAGGTGGTGAACTCATTCGAACTTTTAGTCATAGTGGCAAAGCTAAAGGTGGGAAAAATTGTAAAAATTATACTAAAAAAAGGCATCGAAAATGAATATAAGTTTAAGGGTCTGCGTGATGGTCTGATCTAGCTCAGACCCTCGTGCATGCGCATGCGATGTTTTAAAATCGGCAGCGATACGTGTGAGGAACTCCTTGTTGGCTCTAAATCACCAATTTTGAGGATAAACAGAGGATAGATATATGGTCTTATGCGATGAACAAGATTACTATATAACCTTGTTCTCAGTTACATGTACATCTCCATGTGTGGCAAAATAATGGTGGCAATGTTTGGCTTAATTTCTTTTTTTTATATGGGACAAGTGCTTGATTTTCTTACACTGTCAGTTTCAATTACAGCTATTCATCATATAACTCGGCTCTTATGTAAAATTTAATTATTTTTGTATTAATTAGATATAGAGATTGAAAAATGAATATTTTCTTGCCATATATTACTGTTCACCAATAGAGGGCGTACACAAAAATATGCCCAAAATTCAAGTTTTTGAGTGCTCTGGTGAATATAAAAATTATTCCCAAGTTACTTATGAAAAATAAATCGCAACTGTATGGAAATCAGTAATTTTGGTCACAAAAGTGACATTTTAATGATTTTTCAAAGTGTGTGCTATGTACACCATTGGCATACTATAGTCCTACCTGTAGATTCCCCACAGGCAGGATGGTTGCAGTGAACAAGTGGTCTTATGGAGTGAATTAGGGGTGTAGAGTAAGAAATTAAGCATGTATTCATTTTCAATGCCTTTTTTTTCGCATGATTTTTTACAATAAATATGCATTTTTTCCCACCTTTGCCTCTCGGAGTATCCGAACGAATTCACCACCTTGAGGTTCTGGTAGGTGCAGTGTAGTTTAGCGGAAGGGATGTGGAGTGGAGCCTGCACGAACATCATTTCGGGTAGGTGGAGCGTAGTGAAGTGGAGTGGAGCCTGCACGAACATCACTTGAGGTATCGTGCAGCCACCATTAGGGGGTTAACATTGCAAAATCCACCCCGACTTTGCTCATCGATTTGTTTTCATTTCATAAAATATATTTAAAGAACTGTACCGTTGCATCCAGGCATGCTAGAATGTGCAATAGGCCCTACTATTTCTTCTCTCTCTTTCTCTCCCTCTCTTGTTTTTAACATGTATATGTACTTGTAATTCCTGGTGCAGGTTTAACATATCAACCCAAGGCCAGAGCCTTACATTTACATGTAGATACCCTTTTGACTACCTCGAGCGAAGTTCGTGCAGGCTCTACTCCACTTCACCACCGCTACACTACGCTCCACCTACCCGAACTTCGAGACCGTGAACTCTATCTGATATTCAGAGTGACAAAGGTAGGATTTTATTGGGGGGGGGAATATAAAATTCATGCAACATCACAATCTTTAAAAACAATTGAAACTAATATTCTTACTTTACACCAAGTTTCATTTCTTTTCTATACTTCTATCAGTCTCAAAATTGGTGATTTAGAGCCAACATGAAGTTCGTCACACGTTTAAAGGACAAGTCCACCCCAACAAAAAAAGAGAAAAATTCAACAAGCATAAAACTGAAAATTTCATCAAAATCGGACGTAAAATAAGAAAGTTATGGCATTTTAAAGTTTCACTTCATTTCACAAAACAGTTAAATGCACATCTCGGTCAGTATGCAAATGAGGAACTGATGACATCACTCACTATTTCTTTTGTATTTTATTATAAGAAATATGAAATATTTTTATTTTCTCGTCATTGTCATGTGAAATGAAGTTTCATTCCTCCCTGAACACGTGGAATTCCATTATTTTAACATTTTGTGCTTCAGGCAAGGAGGTCCTAATCGTCAAATTCGTAAAAATTGAAATATTGTATAATTCAAACAATAAAAATAACAAGAAATAATGAGTGATATCGACTCTCTCATTTGGATGTAACTGGCTCGTTCATTTAACTATTTCGTTAAAAATGAGCGAACCTTTGAAATGTCATAACTTTCTTATTTTAGTTATTTCCGATTTTGATGAAATTTTCCGCATTTTGCTTGTCTGATTTTTCTCTATTGATTCAAATCAACATTTTTCTGAGGTGGACTTGACCTTTAAATAATCTGCTGCTGATTTCAAATCACATGCGCGCGAGGGTCCGAGCTCGGACAGTACCTCGCGCAGATCGCATGCGATACGGCAGCGAATTATTTATATACATGTGCGAGGAACTTCATGTTTGCTCTAAATCACCAATTTTGAGACTGATAGAAGCATGGAAAAGAAATGAAACTTGGTGTAAAGTAAGAATATTAGTTTGAATTGTTTTTAAAGATCGTGATGTTGCATGAATTTTATATTTTCCCTCAATAAAATCCCACCTTTGTCACTCGGAATATCAGATAGAGTTCACGGTCTTGAAGTTCGGGTAGGTGGAGTGTAGTGTAGCGGTAGAGTGAAGTGGAGCCTGCACGAACTTCGCTCGAGGTACCTTTTGACATGCCTTTATGCCCCTCTTATTGACTTTGGATGGTTCTTGTGCCCTTTTTCATTTTCCCATATGTTTATTAATAGAAAATTAAAAAAGTTATAGAGAAGAGTGACCTTGCAATGAATAAGTTAATGGTTAGGCCTGCTAGGGACAATATACATTTACATTCAAAAATATTTTGAAAACTCTTTTAAAGTGTTTTGCTTATAAAC
Source organism: Lytechinus variegatus (assembly GCF_018143015.1). Taxonomy (NCBI): domain Eukaryota; kingdom Metazoa; phylum Echinodermata; class Echinoidea; order Temnopleuroida; family Toxopneustidae; genus Lytechinus; species Lytechinus variegatus. The sequence continues at coordinate 13,057,604 of NC_054756.1, forward strand.
TTTCTAGGTACCTATCACCTCTATAGAACAATGATCGGGATGGCCAAGTCTACTCCCAAGACAACCAGCAAAGTCTCTTCGAGCAAAACCAAGGACCTGTCACCATCCAAAGTTTTGGCCATTGTTGCTAATTGGAATAATACAGAATCACCAGAAAAGTCCCCTTTAAAACGGTAAGCTGATGCATGATTTCTATCAAAGTGGTCCTAATAAAGACTCTCAAATAGGAAATTTAGTTTTTCAATTGCTTCAAACTACCCAGCAGGCAATTTTTTTTTTGTTCAGGGGCTACTTTTCACAAGTCACTGCTTAAATCTTCAACTTTGGAAGCTTTAAAGAGAAATGCCAGTAGTTGCAGTAAACACTGATTTCATGAGAAAGTCTGTAAAACCAGGCTTAATTGTCAGTATATCATCGAGGATCTAGATCTGATACAGTTACATAAACTGAACTTTGTGAAATCTACGCTGAAAAACGTTCACACTGAAGATCACCAACACAGACAGGCACACATGGGAGAGTGCATTATTATTGCTGGAATAAAGACCCGACGGAAGTGACAGAATCGGTGCTTGTTTTGCTTATTTCTCAGCAATTACACAATTTCTCCCGGAATCCTTTGGTACATATTTTTTATTCATACAAACAGACACTCATTTCAATGAGTAGGGATTTTCCAGGGCTATATATTTTGCCCGAGCCTTGGTGTATTTTTTCCTACTGCCCAGAATGTCTTAATAAAATCCCACTTTTTATTGGTCTATGATAATCTTTTTTCTCTCCTAGATACATGTACATGTCAGAAATTCTAAAGACGTAGGAGTATTTAAACTCAAACTTGAAAGTTTGGACATTAACATCCTTGTCTCCAAAGCACACTACCAAAATTAACTGTGTTAAGCACTTGTCCCCTAAACCCAAACGTACGTGACAACCAGATGCTGGTGATTGTACGTCAACGGACAGATTCAGATATATGTTGGAAATAATGTGTCTTCATAGCAGTGTTGTAGTGCCTTGATGCTCGGCCTTGGCCTTAAGGCGCCTTAAGGCCTATTTTTTCAAAGCCTTGGCCTTGAACATTCAAGCCTTGGCCTTGAGAGGGCCTTGGCCTTGGCCTTGAGGATTTTGAGCCTTGAAATTTCAAGGCATTTTCAAGGCTTTTTCAAGGCATTTTGTATTTTTGTACTTTCATTTGTTTTATAAAAGTAATTATAAATGTTTCAATTGTTCTGTACATCTAATGACACTAAATACTACCAGTCAGCCGCAGCAGAAGCAGTAAGTGTACTTAGCAGTGCCATCAATTGCAATTATCATCACATAATTATGTAACAAAGAGAAATGATGAAAATTAATATTATTTATTGGTAATATGATGTAATCATGACTAATAAGTATAATGATGATATCAATAATAATGATAAGAATTATGATTAGGATTATAGTCAGTGGCGTAATTACAGGGGGGGCATGGGGGCACATGCCCCCATGCCCCCCCCCCTATCGGCTGACTAAAAAAAGGAGGAAAAGAGGGAGAAAGGAAGAGAAACGTAGTGGGAAAGAAGACATTAATGTTATTGTTCATTATAATGTCATAATTATGTTATGTTACATTACATAAGAAACATTTTTTTCATATAAATGAAACATAATTGGCTCAGGGCATATATGTCTTCATTGTTCCTGGTGCTCCCATTGTCTGTTTACCGAGATATATAATCTTGTTATACTAAAACCTCCCGTTTTCAAGTCAATATACACCAAACTACCAAATATATTTCCTCGCACTTTGAGTTATTCTTTTACATGAACAATAGTATGCTTCTTTTTCATGAATACTTTAAGTGATTGTCCCATTTTAAGGTCTTAATATAAAACATTTCCTGTCCGTGCTTACGTTCGCAGTAGTGGATTGGTGAAAGATGTCTGCTCTCCATCAATTCCTAGAATGAGTCCTTAAAATGTCCCTTTTTCTGTTTTCTGATCTGAATATCAAAAATTTTCAGCTCGCGCTTCGCGCTTGCATCATTTGGTTAGTGAACTACATGTACCTAAGGTGTTCTTGAATTCCTACAAACAAGCCTTAAAATGCCACTCTTCAGGTCTGAATTTCCTACATTTTCAGCTCGCGCTTTGCGCTCGCAAGATTTGATTAGTGAGATGGGTATGTTACTCATGATTACAAGTGCATTATGTGCATGTTTAGATGTAATTCTAACAAAATCAGCAAGCGCTTATTGGCACTCCCATTAAATGACTATGGTGAGATGTGTATAATCTTAATAGATAAAAGATTCCTAAAATATAGTCCTTAAAATCTTCCTGTTTGGGGTCAATATTTACAAAAATTTCAGTTCGCGCTTCGCGCTCGAATTATTTAGCGAGACAGGTACGTATCATGATTACAAAAGATTGATTGTAATGTCCCTTTTTAGGTTTGAATACCAAAAATTTTAAGCTCGCGCTTCGCGCTTGCATTATTTGACTAGTGAGATACATGTCCGTTTATTGGCACTGTCCTTATAAAAATATCTCTATTAGGTCAGTATACCTGGCAACTGGGCGCGCTTTGCGAGCTCACTAGGCAGTTCCAAGTTTTTGCTGGTGCCCCCCAATGCCGTGACCCACGGTACGCCACTGATTATACTGATTTTATGACAGGAATAATTCTGACAGATCTGACTGCAATTTTGACAACAATTTTCATACTTTAAAAATAGTTTACTCTAAAGAATGATAACAAGGTTGATTTCTATTCCATTAGGTTTTCCTTGTATTATTTTCTTTGACCAACAAGAATGTTTTAAGTCTTAATGATATTCTGAAAAGATTCGGTAAACTTGAACACAAACTTCGATTTCGTCATTTCCAAATGCTCTATGGCATCAATGGCATGATGAGCCAAAAATTTTGAGGGGCCAAGCATGGCATACAGAGCAAAATTGTAGGTTTCAAAACCAACAAATTTTGGATTGTGCTTGCATAAATTATTGTTAAGTAAGGTTCGCATGCAATTTACACAAAAAAAATGCTTAGAATGTCTAGTTTTTATGTCGAAATAGTACAAATTTTGAGCTCGCGCTTTGCGCTCGCATTATTTGATTGGTAAGTTATGTATCCTATTTATGAGTCACTAAATGCAGTCCAGAACAGCTTCCTTTTCTGGTCAGTAAAAATTTCAGCTTAAGTGTTTTGTGCTCGCGTTAATTTGTTTAGTAAGATGCACACCTTTTTCATGATTACAAAAACAGCTCAAAATATTTAAATTTCATTTCTTATTACATCTTATTACAACATCTCGCAAGGATGCCCTTTTAACAGTGATTAGCACCATAATTGACCCAAAATCAAGTTTTACAACTTCAAAATTGATTTTTTTTTTCAAAACCACTTGCTTGCTATGCTTTCTATAGCGGGAAATTAAAGCCTAAATCAAAATATCTGTCTTATCAATTAGAAATCCCTTATAAAAATTTTGCTGAACTGCACCAAAATTCTCATTTTGACTTATATTGTAAGTGCATTTTTGGCTTTGACCTCCCCCCCCCAAAAAAAAAAAAAATTACATTCTGCCTCCCCTGTACCAGGTAGAGGAGAAAGACATATGTTGAGAATGGGCATGCCAGGATCAGATCACCTTGGTAATAATAATTATTGCAATGTGAATCGCCTAGAACAATAATTAAATGTTTTTATGTCTAAATCTACATGATCTATCATGAAATTATTTTCGTTTTAAATGTACAAGGGTAAAAAATTTTGCTCGCTCACACCTTTTATACATTGGTCCTGTGTGTCATGTATGCCGCCTAAGCATTGTTGTCTATTTTTTTTCTTCCATGTATTGTACAATTGAAATGCCTTGGCCTTGGCCTTGGCCTTGAGGTTTTCAGGCCTTGGCCTTGGCCTTGGGTTTCCATGCCTTGGCCTCAGCCTTGGTTATTGAAGCCTTGGCCTTGGGTATTAAAGCCTTGGCCTTGGCCTTGGAGGTTTGAGCCTTGACTTCAACACTGCTTCATAGTGAATGCACAGATAAAACCCAAATGATTTAAAATGTGGAAATTCAGAAAAGGTGGCATTTAGAGGAATTCATATCACACAGTAGACACAACCTGTATTGAACTGTGGAAATGAATGAAATTGAATCAAAATGAAAGATTGAATGTACTGGATGATAGGGTCAAAACATCATATTGCATATTTCGATCGCGATATCAGGTGAGACTCGTTGTTCATGAACCACCTTGAATTGAAATCAACTTTACGTTAGGCCTAGGGTGTTCCTCCTGTTTAAAGTAATAATAATAATATAGGGTATTTATATTGTGCACATAACCACCTTGTTAGGTGCTCAAGGCGCTCCTATACATGGCTAAGCTAGGCGTTCATAGCGCACACAGCTTTTTAAGGAATTACTTCCTACCGGTACCCATTTACCTCACCTGGGTTGAGTGCAGCACATTGTGGATCAGTTTCTTGCTGAAGGAAATTACGCCATAGCTGGGATTTGAACCCATGACCCTCTGTTTCAAAGTCCGAAGACTAATCCACTGGGCCACAACGCTCCACGTAGGTATGAGAGTAAGATGAATAGAAAGAGCTCCCTTACCAAATGTCCAAACTTAGTAAGATTCTACTCCACAGGGCTTCCACCGTCATGGAAAATAATGGAAAATCCTGGAAAAATTTGTGGTCAGGGAAAAGTCAAGGAAATTTGGAAAATTTGTGAAAAGTCATGGAATTGCATTTACCTCTTGGCTATGGCAGCTTTCCAATTTGTCTTGTCTCGCAACTCTCATACTGTACTCTGTGATCATACTCTGCTATCATAATTGGTGTTCATGATTTCCATTTTTTCCAGTTTTGTGACATCCCAAATTCTGCATAACTCTGGGACTTCATGGGAAGTCATAGAAAGTAGCAATTTGGTAATGGAAAAGTCTTGGAAAAGTCAGGGAATTCTATTTTAATATTTCTTTGAGAACCCTGATTCTTAGAAAACCCCTCTTGCAAAAAACAGGCAGATAATTAGGCAGACATAATTGTGAATTTTCATATTCTTACAGGTCTGGACGGAAACGTCCCCGAGATGAACAGCTCTCAGCGTCTGTTCCTCGCAGCCGGCGTCAACGGAAGAATTTCCGTAAAGACTACCTATCCCAGTCTTCGGAAGATGATGAACTACCAAGCTTCAAGGCAAAGTCGTTTTACCATGGTAACAATCCCACAAAGTATCTCTCCCCTTTTGAACGCAAGGAAGAAAGAGATCGGCTCATCGATGCAGGAGTCGACCCAGCGGTCCTTAATAAGTCCTTTGAGGAGCTACAGTCAAAGAACATCAGGAAGCCTTCTCTTTCTGAGAAAAAGTTTCAAGCCGGAAAAAACAGTTTAGAGAAGGATGTTGTTAAAAGTTCAAAGACTATCTTGTCCACATCGAAGAAACCCACAGCTGTGGAGGAAGTACAAGCATTGAAGCTAGTGCAGCCCAAGAGACAGGACTCAAGTAAGCAAGGAGCTAAAACGGAATCCAAAGTGCAATCATCCACAGGACACATGTCAAGGGTCATTGGTGAAATTAAGGTCACATTGAGTGAAAGATCATTTGAAGAAAATGAAGAGAACAAAGTTTCAGTGACCAAAGCTCTTCATTCAGAGCCACTCACCAAGAGGAGATCCTCACCAAGGAAATTGGTCCAGGGTCAAAGGTCACCAAAGGTCAAAGGGGCATCAGGAGGTCAAGTGGCAAGGAGAACATCACCAAGGAAACTAGCATCTAAGGGCAACGCAGCTAAAGGCATCCAAATGTACATGAGGAATCTAAAGCAAGGACAGAAGAAAGGCAAGAAGGCGTCAACTGTAACAAAGGTTAGTAATTATATAATGTAGCAGAAAGCTTAACGATTGATTGTGAAGCTGATTCTGTAATCGATTGCTTTGGATATCACTTGTTGAAATCTGCCCCATGATCAGTCTTTATGTTACAGGGCCCTGCCTGGTGCAAGCAAAAATTATTTTTATATTTACGGGGGCTTCTTTTCACAACCGATTACCTAAATCTGCAACGTCATTGATTGCGATTTAATATTGTAGTGAATGGGGGATTTCAGGGGCTCTTTTTTTTCCAGGGCTCTTGAGAATTTCAGGGGCAAAATCGCTCTGAGCCTGCCCCTGTGTAATTTTTTTCCCTGCCTGGCTGGTGTTTCATAAAGCTACATGTAATGTACTGTATGCACATCTTTATGCAAAATCGGTGAGCCATGCTTGTGTTCTGAAATCTCAATGCCAATCATATTCCCTTCAGTTAAAGTTGAAAGCTGACCTTTGCAGATTTAGGAATCAACTGCTAACAGGTTTTTGAACAGAAAATTTGTTCTTACTCAGAGTGCAATAATCCATTATGTTGAAATGGGGAAATTAGGTGTCTAGCACAAGAAGGGTCAACAGTTGTGCATTATATAAAGTTAGTTGTACTAAAGGGACCGAAGGGCTGGGTGGGATTGGCTTAAAACTTTAATGTAGTTTATACACATTTACTTTACAAGTACTATTTGTGCTTGACTAAGAAATTTTAAGGCATTTCCAGCTGTAAACAAATACTTTTGCGGATACCATTGCTGTGACGTCCCACCTTAGCAAAAGAATGCCTGATTAATATGTTGCATCCTCACTCTGAGATTAATCCTACATTCATGTAGCATGGTCAAATTTGCCTTTTAAAGTGCCTGAAAAAGCCATGGAAAACAAAAACAGAGCCCATGGAAATGGCTAGAGGGTCCAATTGCAATTGTAATACAGGGTAACAAATTTTTTACTCCCAGTAAGTTGTTTTTTGTCTCACCTGCGAAGCAAAGTGAGACTATAGGCGCCACTTTTCCGACGGCGGCGGCGGCGGCGTCAACATCAAATCTTAACCTGAGGTTAAGTTTTTGAAATGACGTCATAACTTAGAAAGTATATGGACCTAGTTAATAAAACTTGGCCATAAGGTTAATCAAGTATTACTGAACATCCTATTAGAGTTTCATGTCACATGACCAAGGTCAAAGGTCATTTAGGGTCAATGAACTTAGACCATGTTGGAGGAATCAACATCGAAATCTTAACCTGAGGTTAAGTTTTTGAAATGTCATCATAACTTAGAAAATATATGGACCTAGTTCATGAAACTTGGACATAAGGTTAATAAAGTATCACTGAACATCCTGCATGAGTTTCACGTCACATGACCAAGGTCAAAGGTCATTTAGGGTCAATGAACTTTGGCCGAATTGGGGATATCTGTTGAATTCCCATCATAACTTTGAAAGTTTATGGATCTGATTCATGAAACTTGGACATAATAGTAATCAAGCATCGCTGAACATTTTGTGCAAGTTTCAGGTCTCATGATTAAGGTCAAAGGTCATTTAGGGTCAATGAACTTTGGCCGAATCGGGGGTATCTGTTGAATTACCATCATAACTTTGAAAGTTTATTGGTCTAGTTCATTAAACTTGGACATTAGAGTAATTAAGTATCACTGAACATCCTGTGCGCGTTTCAGGTCACATGACCAAGGTCAAAGGTCAATGAACTTTGGCCGAATTGGGTGTATCTGTTGAATTACCATCATAACTTTGAAAGTTTATGGATCTGATTCATGAAACTTGTACATAAGAGTAATCAAGTATCACTGAACATCCTGTGCGAGTTTCAGGTCACATGATCAAGGTCAAAGGTCATGTAAGGTCAATGAACTTTGGCCATGTTGGGTTTTTTGTTGAATAACCATCATATCTCTGTAAGTTTATTGGTCTAGTTCATAAAAAGTGGACATAAGAGTAACCATGTATCACTGAACATCTTGTGCGAGTTAGAGTAGTATTCAAAGTCAGCACTGCTGCTATATTGAACCGCGTGATGCAGGTGAGACGGCCAGAGGCATTCCACGTGTATATAAAATACATGTATTTTTTTTGGCAGGGGGGGGTTGATAAAAGACAAAGAAAATATGTCCCTTTTGCTTTTGACTGATTGCATCAGCGATAATTAAATTGAGTTATGGCTTGTTTTGTTTCTATCTCATCTAGTCCAAAGAGCCGTCAATGAAAACCAAACAGACTGCACCGCCTACCAAATCATCAGCCACCAAGCCCCATCAAAATCAAAAGGTGACGACCATCAAGGAGAAGCTTGACTCGTGTGCTAATGAGAAAACAGCTCGTGGGTTGGACTTTGGGACTGGCGTGGTCAACAGGCAGGATGTAGCTCCATTGCGTAAAGACCCTGATGAGCGAAAGGAAGCTGATGCATGCAGCAAGAAGAGCCACCTTGAGGATAACCTAATGGACTTCTTAGTGTTTAACGATGAGGATTTTAAAGACGACAACAGGGACACAGAGGACTTTGTTCAAAACCTTCTAATGGAGATTGACAATGACCTTGAAGAAGCTGAGAACATCTTGAAGAGGTCGCCCCGGAAACGCAAGATGAAGACGGATAAAGAGTGTGTGGTTTCTTCCCCATCCCCTGGAAAATCTCCAAGAAGACAAACTCCAAACAGACGGAGAATGAGGTTGGTGTTAAACTTGAATTTCTGTGTTTAAACATGAATAGTTCTGTACATTTTATTTTCATGTCATTATAATTTTGGAGCTGGTGTGCTAATTCTTCCTTCAACTTTTACCACACTCGTGTACAAGCTGAATAAGCGTCAGAGCGATACTTCAAGTAATAGAAAATTATGCCTAGCTGTCAATAGCAGTGTTATAGCTACGGTGGACGGCAGTGGTCAGGCCTAACCTGCACAGAAGATTTCTGACCACCACTTATGAAAAACACTGTTCCTTCCCTTTTGGCTTTAAGTCTAAATTTGGCCTGAAAAAACGTTGTAATGCTGTGAAATAGCAACCACCACTAAAATGGGTTTAGTTAGAATGCTGGTCAATCGATAGTGAAGTTATGTTTATCAAGTTTCCAAACACAATGAAAGAAAAATAAGACTATAAGGATGTATCTGTCCATTTTTTTCAATTTAAAAAAAAAAGAATTAATGTTTGAATTGTTGCCATGACAGCTCAACACCGATCTCCTCTAAGAAATCCTCGCAGCCTCGTCTTGATGGTTGGCTGAGCAAGATAGATGCCCCGCCCACAAGCACTCGTAGCCCGAGGAAGAAATCTGTGCTGCAGAGGTCAGATGTCAAAGTTCAAAATATGGACATCCTGACTCCTGATTCTACCAATGTGTCTCCTCCAAAAGGTCTGTATTTCTGGATCATTTATTTCCTTAATCCAATCAAAATTGATATCAAATCTACAAAATGACCCCAAAACACTTTAATCAATAATTATACCTAGATAGTGGAAAGTACACAACAAACAAAATTCCTTTTATCAAATTTTTTTTGGGCAATACCCAATGGCAGAGCAATATTGGTTATAATTATTTGGATGTAGGGTTCTAGAGGTGCAGATATTTTTTGACGTCTGACAAGGTTATTTCAAAGAGACAAATATCAAAACTGATTTTTGACGTACTTGCCTGTGAAAACCATCCAATATTGAAAATATTGGACGAAATGATTATTTTGCCCCGCCCGCAAGATAATCATTGGTTAATAAATGATTGTGCGCATGAAGCTATTGTTACGTCACAATGAAATTGCATTGCGTATAAAGTTGCCAGGAGGTCTGGTAAAGGAGCGTCAATTCATTGAATTCAAATTCGCTTGCACTATATACGCTAGCGCATCTTTACTTCATTACAGAGATTTCTTTTTCTAAAAATGACAATACTCAGGCGCCATGCCCATGATTTACAGGATTCCTGTACATGATCTTTTTTTTTGCTTCATTACTTAATGTTTAGCATTGGGGGGGCGTATCTAAATAATAATATTTGGATGGCCAATTTTCGTGGGATGCATAGAACTACTGTTCCTCACTCGAGAACAATTTTGGATAGGTCTCCGACAAATCCAATATTGCTTTTCAGCTCGTACAATATTTCTTCGCATCCCACTCAAGGCCAACCAATATTCCCCAAGCACAAGTATTGTAGCTTGTTTGATTTTCATTTACATCCACAGTATCGCCTAACAAGCCCACCAAACTCTACCCGGTCTTCACCCCTCCTACCAGCCCTCGCTTAAACACGACACCCATATCAAGAAAGAAGCAGAGCAACGTAGGAAAGTTGAAATCGCCAAAGGTACATGTACAAGAAAGATCGCCGTTGACTAAATCGCTGAAAAGCAAGACGGATAACCTGGAACAAACCACTCTGGTGAGTCTAGTTAAAAGCTGAAGGCTCTGTTACATCATTCCGTACAAGCCTTTGCGTGTGACTTGTTGGTGACTACTTTAGCTACCTGCAAGTTGCCCATACTGACAGTATCTCACACACAGTTGACCGCGGGAGCGTACGCAAGTCTGATTTGCTCAAAGCTTTTTTTACGGGTGAGTTGCGGGCAATCACCTGCAACTCACCCGCAAGGCTTGCACGTGTTGATGAGACAGGGCCCTAAAACTTAACTCAGTGAAGTCTCAAAATCTAAGCTGAAAAGTAGTTACACTGAAGATCTTCAATACAGGACATGTGGGACAGTGTATTATCACTGCTTGGGAAAAAACCCAACGTCTGGCTGGGATGCCATGCTTGTTTTGTAAATTCCTCAGCAATTACACATTTTCTAACATAAGTGTCTAGCAATTTTTATTCATGCATATATTACACTTTGGTGGTCCTTTTGTTAGATTCTGTTTGGACTCGTTTTAGACTGGCATTTTGTTTAAAGGGATGAATCAACTTCGTTGGAAGTAGAAGAATATCTGAAAGAATGAGTTGTATTCCTTATATCTTTGTAGTTTATGATTAGCTGAACTTTTTAGACAAAATGGTCATTAGTTTTCTTCAAATTGTTAAGAGGCCAAAAAGAGTCTAAGCTCCCATTGTATTGCCTGAGAGCAGCTGATGCCATGTTGCACAGGCATGGGACGAATACAATTTTTGCCATTTGATTATTTGCCAGGAAGTCGCGGGGGGGGGAATGCAAGGTTCCCAAAGTCATAGAAAATCCTGGAAAAATTTGTGGTCATGGAAACTTAGGGAAAAGTCAAAGATAATTTGTGAAAAGTCATGTACTTGCATTTAAATCTTGTCTATGGCAGCTTTGCAACACTCAGGTGGAGGCCATCATAACTTGTCTGATTTTGAAAACCATGAGAGAAAGGAAGTCATGGAAAGCAGCAATTTAGTCATGTAAAAGTCATGGAATTCTGTTGTCAAATTTCTTTGGGAACCCTGGGGGGTGTTTCACAAAGATTTAAGTATGACTTAGGTCGCACTTAAATGTCGACGCGTACATGATATGCAACGCACAATCTTATTGATCGATACGCAGTAGTGCACGTCCTCTTAGTATGATCTGACCAATGCTGTCATGCCTTTTATACTGCGCCCAACTTGACATTTAAGTGCGACTCTAAGTCATACTTAAATCTTTGTGAAACACCCCCTGGAATGTTAAAGTAATCCAAGTAGTTCAAACAGTCAATATTCTTGGATTATCAGAAATCACAGAAAAGTTGACCTTTTTACATGACCATGTAATTGTATAATGTTATATATTTATTTTTATGTAGGCGTTTGTGTGTGTGAGGTTGTGTGCTCGTGTGTGTGGATGTTTATGCGTGATTGTGATTAATATCCGAAGTATAATACTATTTTGTTTTGTTTATTATTATCATGTACATGTATTATGTAAGGTTGTACTTTGTAATTTATTGTGTATATTTTGAATGTTTTTATCTGTATAGACAGGGCCCCTTGGCAGAACAATACTCGATATTGAAAGGGCTACCCTGTATAAAGAAGACTAATAAATAAATAAAATAAATAAAACCACCTTGACCACACAAAGTGAGCTGACTCAATTGAGTGTCTCAGTACTATGACATGCGTATCAACACAGCTGAAAGAATGATGCACAGTCGCCTGCGTGGCCTTCATTGTTGTGTCTTGAAAGAGGTTATGTTTGCTATTCATTAAGTTTTAGCATGAATTTCATTTGTTATCTTAAACTTTGTTGTCAAATATCAGAGATTATAGCCATGTATGTCGAAAAATCTAATAACTCAAATCAGTAATCAACATCTAGTGAACATTCCAGTAAAAGTGTAAAAAGAAGTAATCGGTGTTGATTATTGGTAAACTGATCAAGTGCAGCAATGATTTTTTTTCTCCAAATTTGATTGCAACTCTAAAAATCATGCGCAACTTGATTTTCAACCAATCAGCAGCGCGCATTTTGGACTTGCGATTGATTTTTTGACTTGCGTTTAAACGCAACTATTTCTGCAACAGGCCTCAGGCCTGTTAGATTGTATGCTCATCTTTCTTGAGTTCTTTCTCCATGCTGTGGTGGTGAAGACAATTATTTTTAGCTATCATCTTCATGCAGTTATGAATGATATAGTGCCAAATATAAATGGTGATGGATTAAACCTATAAACTTTATCGAGACTTGCGTTATATTCGGCTACAGTATCTAATCTATAGTTAAACCCACAACTTCAGACTAAAGAGTTTACGTAAAAAAAAACAGATTTTAGAATGTTGTCATATACATGTATCTTATGAAAACTCTCCATTCTCTCTCTTCCTCAGGATCTTGGTCAGAAGCGTTACGGTGCAGTGACCTGTGCGACCTGTGGGACTGTTTACACAGCTGCACACCCTGAAGATGAAACGGATCATGCCAGGTTTCACAAAAAATACCTCAGCAGTATCAAGTTCCCAGTAAGTACCTTTTTAGAACCAGGGGTCTGTAACACAATATTAGGAATTAATCGCTATTAAAGATCAAGTCCACCCCAGAAAATTGTTCATTTTAATCGATAGAGAAAAATCAAACATAACGCTGCTAATCTCATCGAAGTCGGAAGTTATGACATTTCTAAGTTTCTCTTATTTTTTAAACAAACAGTTGAATGCACAACTCAGTGACATGCAAGTTAGTAAGAGAGCCATGATATCCTTCACTCACTTTTTCTTTTGTTTTTGATTGTTTGAATCAAACAATATTTCAATTTTTACAGATTTGACAATAAGGACCTCCTTGACTTACCAGTAACCATAAACTGTTAAAAATAATGATAATTCCACATATTCAGGGAGGAATAAAATTTTGTATCACATGACAATGAGGAGGAAATTAGAATATTTTATATTTCCTATAATAAAATACTGAAGAAATAGTGAGTGGATGACGTCATCAGTCTGCCAATTTGCACACCGACCAGGATATGTGTATAACTGATTTGTGAAATTAAGCGAAACTTTAAAATGCCCAAACTTTATAACTTATTTTACATCCGATTTTGATGAAATTTTCAGTGTTTTGCTTGTTGGATTTTTCTTCTTTTATTCAAATCAACCTATTGTTGGGGTAGACTTGTCCATAATGAAATGTCCTATCAGGATCATCGTTGCATGCGCATTTCGTTCAGTAGCCTGACCAGGATCCAATCAGAATTGTTTACATTAGCTATCAATCGCTAACGTTTGTTTTATTCTCCCTGGTGGTTCCATCTAGTTGAAACAGGTTGATGCTAGTAGCAGAGCTTCCAAGTCTCCCGGATCCTGCGGGAGAATACTGGATTTCGATCCAATCTCCCGTTCTCCCGAACCCATGCCCCCTGGTCTCCGTCCAGCAGACCGCGCCGCGGCAGGAGGCTATGCGAGAAGGGAAGTCCACGAGCACTGCAACGTATTTTTCGGAAGCTCGTGAGCGCTTTATTCAAGCTGAAACTGTGGATCAACGATGGGTTACTTAGTTATGCTACCAAGTATCAAAACAAATACATTTCCCTTTAAGACATTTCAAATTTCCCTCTACAAATAAAATCATAGGATAATTTTATTCACTGGATTATTATTAACAAGTTATATCAATATAGTTTATAACACACAGTAAATGACTATGAGAGACAACACTACTTGCTGTTAGTCATTTTGCTCTTGCTCTTTAAAGTATGCCATTGAGCAACCAAAGCTGTAAAGGTTCATTGCGATGATCATGAAGATTTATGATAACAACTTAACTACAAGACTAAATTTTTCTTACACTTTGTTTAATCCCAATGAACCTCATTTGAAAGCTCCATTATCGTAGGCACTATTCATCACTCACCACTTTTGACTCATGCTTTTCTATGCTGTTCTAACTTTCGCTGATGTGGTTTACCGTACACCATGTGGAGTGTTACAGAAACAGTGGATAGAAGAAGAGAAAAAATGGATAGGCGAGAAAGTGGAGATGTGAGAGAGTATTCTTTCTTGAAAGTAGTCCTGAAAAGGACTGTAAACCAGAAGAGATTGATGAGTTGAGAACAGCCTGAGTAGCAGAGCTGATGAGGAGATGCTGGCTTGAGTCGGCGAGTAGAGATGATGAGTAGTGGAGAGACTCAAAGTTTTGGACAGGTTGACTGTACGTCTTCAAACAACATCTGTTCTAACTTTATTTGACATTCAGGGCAGTGCCACATTGGTTGGGAGCAAGGATCAACTCCATGATTTTTCAAGCCCTGCCCTCCACCCCTCTCCCCCTAAAAAAAAATAAAATAAAACTAATCTGGACAGGAAGTTTGAAATAAAAACAAGTGTACATGTATTTACAAGGGAGTTTGTGTACCTATTTTCATTCAGAAACAATAGTGGATGTTAGTACGTTCGATCATCTTAGCCCCCCTCCCCTCCCCTCAATATTCAGAGTAAGTCTGGCATCGCTTTTCATAATAATTTATTTTTCACAGGCCTCTGTATATAAAACTTTATTCTAATTATTTACCCATTGTATAATTTCCACTTCTCAATCTCCTTATACTATGAATACTTGACTAATTTAAAATCGCGATAGCCTCTACAATCACATTCATCCAATCCAATTCCCTTACATCATAAATCCTTCAATTCCGCTTTCTCGTATACTATATCTTAAGCAAATATTGAAACTTCTGTCACTTCTTAAATAGTCTTTACAATTATTTGAAGATGTTCTGTTGATTCATATTAACCCCCAAAGTATTAACGATTGTATATTCTTTCATGCTTTGTATATGTGTATAATTCTAATTTGAAACTGTTATGTTTTATGTTGTTTTTTTATGTTAAAGTTCTGTACAATTCAGCTCTTGCTGCGAACAGTCTTGAAATAAAATACCATTATTATTTGATCTTCTTGTTCTTGATAGGGTTGGAAACAAGAAGAAGTATTGGAATCCTTTCATGACGGCCGAATCCTCGTCGTTACCCATGAATCTCCATACTATGCTGAGAAGAAGGTAGATGAGATACGGGAGTTGGTCGACAGGGAGCTAGGATTTTTGCAAGCTAATAATACCGTCAGCAAGGATTTGTGTAAGGTATGTATTCTGGCATGTATACTCTTGGTATACAAGTGGTTGATCCGCTTCTCACATAGTCTAATATCGCGTGGGCTATGCCCGTTTTGTCTGCTATTAACTTGGTCTAACTTCAGTTTGAGTTTGATCTAGACTAATTTTGGTCTCACTCTCACAGATACTCATTTTTGTCTCGCCTGCATAGCAGAGTGAGACTATAGGCGCCGCTTTTCCGACGGCGGCGTCAACATCAAATCTTAACCTAAGGTTAAGTTTTTGAAATGACATAACTTAGAAAGTTCATGAAACTTGGCCAAATCTTAACCTAAGGTTAAGTTTTTGAAATGACATCATAACTTAGAATGTTTATGGACCTAGTTCATGATACTTGACCATAAGGTTGATCAAGTATTACTGAACATCCTATTAGAGTTTCATGTCACATGACCAAGGTCAAAGGTCATTTAGGGTCAATGAACTTAGACCATGTTGGGGGAATCAACATCAAAATCTTAACCTGAGGTTAAGTTTTTGAAATGTCATAACTTAGGAAATATATGGACCTAGGTCATTAAACTTGGACATTAGGTTAATCAAGTATCACCAAACATCCTGCATGAGTTTCACGTCACATGACCAAGGTCAAATTTCATTTGGGGTCAATGAACTTTGGCCGATTTGGGGGATATCTATTGATTTACAATCAAAACTTTAAAAGTTTTTGGATCTGGTTCATGAAACTTGAACATAATAGTAATCAAGTATCACTGAACATCCTGTGCAAGTTTCAGGTCACATGATCAAGGTCAAAGGTCATTTAGGGTCAATAAACTTTGGCCGAATTGGGGGTATTTGTTGAATTATCATCATAACTTTGAAAGTATGTTGGTTTAGTTCATAAAACTTGGACATAAGAGTAATCAAGTATCACTGAACATCCTGTGCGCATTTTAGGTCACATGACCAAGGTCAAAGGTCAATGAACTTTGGCCATAATGGGGGTATCTGTTGAATTACCATCATAACTTTGCAAGTTTATTGATCTGACTTTTGAAACTTGGACATAAGAGTAATCAAGTATCACTGAATATCCTGTGCAAGTTCCAGGTCACATGATCAAGGTCAAAGGTCATGTGAGGTCAATGAATTTTGGCCACATTGGGGGTATTTGTTGAATTACCATCCTATCTCTGTAAGTGTATTGGTCTAGTTCATAAAACGTGGAAATAAGAGTAACCAAGTATCACTGAACATCTTGTGCGAGTTATAGTAGTTTTCATAGTCAGCACTGCTGCTATGTTGAATCGCGTGATGCAGGTGAGACGGCCAGAGGCATTCCACTTGTTTTTTTTGTGTCTGTTGTTTGTAGTCTGGTTGTGATTGACCTAATATAGATTTGATTGTTCTTTAAAGTTCTTGATTTACCATGTCATAATGTATATTTTTGTATGTAAGGGGGTCACTGTTTAGCAAGCTATAGGCTTTTGTTGTGATACCCATACATATTTTATTGTATATATATCTGCTTTGCATTTTATGAATTATTAATAAATTGAATTGAAATTGAAAATTATATTTTTCATAAACCTTTAGGTTTTAAATAGTTATAGATTTAACCATACAAGAATCTCCTTCAAATAATGATTCCATTGTCAAACACTCGTCAAATGACAAAGAACACCTTCGAGTATTTTGTCACAACTGAAAACTACAGTTACCTCCTAGATTCAGGAAGGTGTTTCACAAAGATTTGAGTATGATATGACTTAGAGCCGCAATTAGATGCCTATGCGTACACGATATGCAATTTGCAATCTTAATTATCAATATGCAGCAGTGGGCATCCTCATGGCACGATCTCAACATTGTGGTCAAGCCTTTTAGACCGTACACAACTAGGCATTTAAGTGCACTTCTAAGTCATACTTAAATCTTTGTGAAACACCCCATAGGTTTGAGGATACATTTTCAAGTTTGTTTTGATAGCTCTAAAGTCTACAAAACTGCTGATTCACCCATTTTGACAAAGACCTCTTCAGTATTCTTTGTCATTTCACAGTCACTTGACAATACATTACTCTGTTTCTGAATTCATTTTTAACAATATGAGTGAAAGAGCATGTTTTGGAATATCCTGTGCATTATTTTTTTTATTTTTTTAGACCTATCTGTTTATTACATTGGATAAGAAAGTTGGAGGCTGTCTCATAGCTGAACAGATATCAAAGGTGAGTTGAAGTATGGATACATCTTTTTTTTTTGGGGGGGGGGTACATTTACGTGGAGCGTTGTGGCCCAGTGGATTAGTCTTCTGACTTTGAAACAGAGGGTCGTGGGTTCGAATCCCAGCCATGGCGCACTTTCCTTCAGCAAGAAATTTATCCACATTGTGCTGCACTCGACCCAGGTGAGGTGAATGGGTACCCAGTAGGAAGAAATTCCTCGAATGCTCGAGCGCCCGATCAAGGTAGCTGTGCTAAAGCCGGGGTAATAATAGCAGGGCCCGCTGGGAGAACAGTTTTCGGAACTGAAGTGGCTACCCTGGGTAAATATTAATTAATATATTAATATTAATATTTATTATTATTATTACATCATTTTCTTATCTGTCTCAAGAAATAATTTTCTACAATTCTCATGGTGTGGTTGGTTTCAAGGCCAGATCTACCATTTCAGGGTCGGGTCATAGACTGCTTTTTGATTTGTTCAGAATTTTCTATGAAGCCAAATAAAGAAAGCATTCATTCACCAGAAGGGCAGAAATATCAAGACACAGCTTGCTGCTGCTTGAGGCAAAGACTTGATAAAACTAATAGTATGCCATGGAATATAATACTAGGAGAAAAATACATGTATGCTTTGTAAATTTATCATCATATCTGTAAGCCAACCACTGGGATAAAATCTTAACATGGAGTAAAATGTTTACATATTGTAAAGCAATTAGAAATGCATATGTAGCTTTATATATGTAAGACATTTTGATCTTATTTTTGCCGATATTTTGTGTAAACTCAGCTTTGTGGTAGTTACATGTATCCTGATGATGTTGATGTATGATGGATAGATGGTGATGATGATTGCATTACAGATGATGGTTATGATAATGGTAATGGTTATGGTAGTTATGGTGATGATATTGATGGTAATGATGTTCATGGTGATTGTGATGATTTATGATGGTGAGGATAATGATGGTGATGGTGAAGACGACGATGGTGATGATGATGATCACAATTTTAATGATAATTGGGATGATGAGGATGATGATGGTGATTAAGACAATTATCATGATGGATGATGTGGAAGTGGTTCATCGTGGTGAAGGATTGAGTAAAAGAAATAACCAGTTGTCGAACGATGTATCAAACTTTAATAGTAGGAAAGCGGCGTTTCGTCTGCAAGTTGCTTGACTTCGTCAGGCAATGAGCAAAGACGCTGCTGCGCACGGGTTATATGTCGTCGGCGAGGGGCTGGCGTGCCCAGCTGCACGCCATTGTCTGGCTTCACTAGGGTGTGAGCTACGCTGTGATTGGAGCCGCCGGCCAATCAGGGTCCGAAACGTCGCTTTCCAACTATGTGTGATACATCGTGAGACAACTGGTTATTTCTTCGACTCAATTATCATGATATTCATTATGGTGAGGATATTGATGATGATGATGATGAAGATGACGACGGTGATGTGGATGGTGGTGATGTTGATATTGTTGAAGATGATGATGGTGATGAAGGGGATGCTGGAGATTGTGAGTCTGATGATATTTGATGAAGTTTGCATTTCTACAAGTGATGATTATAATGGTGATGTATGGTATTAATATGGTGGTAATGGTAATGATTAAGATGGTGATGATGATGTTGGTGGTGGTGATGATGCTTATGATGATGCTGTTGATGATGATGATGATGATGAATGGGATGATGAAGAAAATGAGTTTATTTTTTATGATAATTATGCATTGAATGATGGTTTCATGATAATTTTGATATGATATTTTGATCATAATGATGATGGAGAAGGTATAGGGTGTGTATAACAAAAACCAGTCATGATATTTGTCGTCAAGAGCAAAAAATTATTTGTTTTCCAACCAGGGCTATCGAGTGATAGTTGATGATCATAAACCTGACGGAAATGATTCTCAGAAGGCTTGGTGCTGTGAGATTGAGTCGGAGCCCGCCCTCTGTGGTATTAGCCGTATATGGGTCCCTATGCAATGCAGGAGGAAAAGAATCGCCTCTAGAATGGTAGACTGTATGAGGTAAGAACATTGGTTTCCATGGTGATGGAAAGGCCAAAAGACGAATTAATATACATACATGGTCGTTATGCAACCATCGATCCCCAGTATACCCATTATCATCAGTAATGGGCAATTAGCTATGATACACAAGACAAGTTTTAATTGATGAGTGCATGTGGGAAGATTGTTGTGCAGCAAAGTAGTATAAATAGTGTATGTAGCTAAATTTCACTAAATCCATATGTGAATGAAATTATGCTACCATAGTCATGAAATCGTATTTTCACTAAATAAAGCTCTGAGAATGCTCATTTTTGGTGTGAATATTAATAGCATTCCTAACAATGATGTTTGAAAAAATTGTTCGTACCAAAATTGATTTCTTATGTTTTCTTTTTAAGGTTCTTAGGTAATTTTTTTAATGTTTCAATTTTCTATTTTTTTCAACAAAATTTGTCTGCGACATTATTTTAGTCATGAATACATGTACATTAAATTGAATGACTTGATGATAAAAGAAAAAATGATCATTTATGTATGAACTTCAGCTGAAAACACATTTTGTATGTATCAACTTAAAATGCGAAATCACGTTTTTGAGC
This sequence comes from Lytechinus variegatus, assembly GCF_018143015.1. Lineage (NCBI taxonomy): Eukaryota > Metazoa > Echinodermata > Echinoidea > Temnopleuroida > Toxopneustidae > Lytechinus > Lytechinus variegatus. The sequence goes on from NC_054756.1 coordinate 13,077,839, forward strand.
ATACATAATGTTGCGTGCCCGGGGCGTCGGATTTGTTCTCAAGAGTTGCGTGAGTCTTGATTGAAAATAGTCGTACAGTAAGACGATGCTTATCCCCAGACGTTGCAAATTTATCATTAAAATTATTGAGGGAGGGGGGGGGAATCAACCCCCAGTATCTGGGTTAATCCACCTGTGAAAGTGACTTCAAATGAGATAAAGGTAATTTTAAATTCACCATGCTTGTGAAGTTATCACAAAGGTCATACATGTACATGTAATGACCTGACCAGTATCTTTTTAGTCACGTGCTCTGAATTTGGGGAATCGGAAACATAGCCAGACTGCTATTGTAAGGATCAGGTGGGGGGGGGGTTGGCTAAGGTCCGATAGGTTATGATTGAAGCAGCTATGAATGTAAATTCCTCAAGTATAAGTTGTAGTCTTTAAACCAAACCAAATTTGTTTTTTAACCTTTTAATTTTTTTTTTTGGGGGGGAGGGGGGTAAAATCTTTAAAGCTGTGACTGAAGCAGCTTTGAACAAATCTTCATCAAATTTGAACTTCAAGGTCATCATAGTTCTTCCAAACCTTGTTGTATTTTTCAGGAAAAGCTTCATGTTTGGAACAGTGCTGTCCCCTGATGATATCGCCTTCTCAGACCCTACCCCTGACGGCAAGGTCTTCGCTACGACGTACACCGGAACACCAAGATTCCTGGTCTATAAGTATCACTGATCCTTCAAGGACTGTTCTTCAAACCAGAATCCAAACCTCTTTGCTGCATGTACTAATGTCCAAGTATACTGGAACACCAAGAGTCCTGGTCTATAAGTATCACTGATCCTTCAAGGACTGTTCTTCAAACCAGAATCCAAACCTCTTTGCTGCATGTACTAATGTCCAAGTATACTGGGACACCAAGAGTCCTGGTTTATGAGTATCAATAATTTTTCAAAGACTACTTTTCAAACCAGTAGCCAAACATATTTACTACGTGCACCAAGGTCCAAATACACAGGAACGCCAAGATTCTAGGTCTACAAGTATAACTGACTGTTCAAGGTTTGTTCTGCAAGCCAGTGGCAAAAGATCTTTGCTACCAAGAACACTGGAACACCAAGATTCCTGGTCTATGTTGGAAGTACCAGTGATTCTTCAAGAACTGCTATTCAAGCCAGTGGTCAAAGATTTCATTCAGTGATCAAGGAATTGTTATCAGGTACACAGTAAACTTTGATTTGTCTCATGTTTTTACCCCGGCGCCAAGAACTTGGCTATATCTGTAATGCCCTGAATAATGATGATATTTCACAATGTTTGACAAAATATCACTCTTAACCCTAATTCTCCCGGGGGGGGGGGTCATAATGCCCCCCCTCGACAATTTTCGCGATATATCTGCTGCGCAAAATTTTTTGACCTCGCCGCCCTACTGACTTTTTACTTTCAAGTCTCGCGCAAATTTTGAGACCAAATTTGTGACGCCTGGGTAGGCGGTTACGACATTATGCAACATTATGTAAGTGCATGTCAGACCAAAAATTGCTCATAAACGTGATTTCATGTACAAATCCAATGCAAAATGTCTATTTAGCCAAAATCCATGAATGTATCATTATTTCTACTTTTACCGATTAAACTTAATTAATTTTGCCTTGTTTATGATCAGAATGAAGTCTGGAACGATTTTGATTGAAAAAACAATAAAAAACAAGTAAAAAAACAAAGAAATACATAAGAAATTAAAAAACAATAAAATACATAAATGGTCTTGGTACCAGATTTTTTTTCATTCACAATTGTTAGGAATGCTATAAAGTATATTTTCACCAAAAAATAGCATTCAAGGAGCTTTATTTAGTGAATCAGAGCAAAAAGTATGATTTCATGAATAAATTAGCATAATTAATTCATATGAAATAAAAGTATATGAATTCAGTGAAATTTACCAATGCAACTGCATAGATTACGTCATTCTCTAACATCATGCAAATTTTCGTTGTGATCGCGCAATCCGCGGCTGAGATCTTAAGGGGGGCCATAATGCCCCCTAAATAGTTGTTTACAAGTTGTTACAATAAGCTAGTCTACTTGGCAAGTCTTTCACTCAAGTTAAGGGGTCTTAATGCACTGCATACGACTAGTGTACATATATATAGTCTTTGTCAAGACCCACCTGTTAATCAAAGTTTCAATCAGGGTCTGTGACTGCAGACTAGTTATGAATGAATCTATTCTTCAAGGTTCCCACATCATGCTTGCAGAGTTACAAGTTTAAGCCCCAGTCACATAAAGAGCCCGGACCATCCCGGATCTGATCCGGCGTGGTCCGGGGAGAGATCCGTGTTGGCGCCTTGGGCATCCTTGGAGGTCCGGGGTGGTCCGTGTTGGTCCTTGAACGTCTGGGAGGCCAACACGGCAGTTTTTGACTGTCAAAAACATCCGGCGTCATCCGTGGACTGCCGGCTTGGCAAAGCCATCCGGGATGGTCCGTGTAGGTCCGTGTAGCTGCCGTGTAGGTCCGTGTGGCTGCCTGGAGTATCCTTGGCAGTCCGTGTTCTTTTTTCCCATCAAAATCATTACAATGCTATTTACTTTATGAACTTTTCAGTAGTTGTTAAACAGTTGACACAAACATGCTTAATTTATTTATGATTAAATGGATGATTAAATAATTTAGGATATTTTCTTACGCTTTGGAGATTGGCCCCAACCTAATATTTGTAAACTAAGCGCATGTATGAATAATTTCTTTTTTTTTTCTAATATTTACCCCAACTATGTCTGTTAATATTATTTCACATTTCATTTTTTTTAATATGTTATATGTATATGTTATGTACCTGTTCATCGAAATTGTACATTACATTTTATACTACTGCCCTTCATCGATTGTTATGTGTCAGGACCTTGGCCTATCTTAATTTTTATTATGTTTTCTATTGACTTTGTAAATTTCTTTCCTTTATTGTGATTTCAATAAAGTGATATCAAATAAAATATCAAATCAGTGGCGTACCTAGGATTTTCCACGGGGGGGGGGGGGGGGGGCAAAATCGTTCGCCAAAAATTTTGACAAGCCCCCCCCCCAAAAAAAAAAACGGTTTTCAATCACAAATAAAGGATTTCGTACCCGAAAAAAAATTGACAAGCAAAAAAAAAAGTTTTCAATCACAAATATGGGTGGAGCTCGTCAGGGGGGGGGGCAAACTGCCCCCCGTAGGTATGTTAGTGAATCGAATCGAAATTAAATGTGTCGTTCAAGACTTGAAGTACTTAACACTACTGTTAAAACCATAAACTGTGTTGTATAAAAAACAGCGTTTTTACTGGTTAAGAAAGTTTTGAGTTTTGATATCTTTTTTAAAAACAGCATAATATAACGTTGCGACAAGGATGAGAAAAAGTTGATAAATAAATAAATATCAGCTCATTATCATGAGCAGATTTAATTTGCCGTGCTGGTCAATAAAGCTGCCGTGTTGATCCTTGAGCTGACGCGTTGGTCCGTGTAGCTGACGTGTAGGTCCGTGTTGCTGACGTGTAGGTCCGTGTTGCTGACGTGTTGGTCCGTGTTGGTCCTTGTCGCTGACGTGTTGGTCCGTGTCGCTGACGTGTTGGTCCGTGTAGCTGACGTGTTGGTCCGTGTTGCTAACGTGTAGGTCCGTGTTGCTGACGTGTTGGCCCGTGTTGACGACGTGCTCTGCCGGCATGGTCCGTGTTGATCCGTGTGAAGCTGCCGTGTTTACAGTCATCTTGTGCAAAACTATCCCGGACCTCCCCGGATCATGCCGGCATTGCCGTGTTGATCCATGAGGATCCGTGTTTATATGTGACTGGGGCTTTATGAGAAACATGATAATCTCTGTCCCTGAAGTAATATGCAAGACTTGTTATACTAGTTGCCCGTCCAGTTCTTACATAACTTTTAAACAGCTTGACCGATAAAAATAAAAGACATGAATCGAATTGAATAATATCCAGCAACTTTTCAAGGAAATCATCCGTCTACATTCAGTGGTAGAAGAAGTCTCCTCAGGGATTTCAGAAGCCTCCTAGTTGTCATGGGATCCACTTTAATTCGGGCTTTCATATTTAAACTAACGATAAATACCAGTTGTGGTAACGATCTCAAAATTAGTTCAAACAGAATCCAATAAAACTACCACCCAAGTGTATAAAAATAAAAAATGTCTGAAAAATTAGCAAAATAAGCACGGAATTCCATAAAATGTTGGGTATTTTTCTAAATGATATTTATACTGTGTCCCACACATTGTTTTGTGTAATGGTGATCATTGGAATTTTTGGTGATTTCACAATTGTAAGTTAATTTCAATGTACCAGAACTAGACCTATATTGATATGGTGGCATTAAATCTTGATTTTAAAGACTTTCTTAAGAAATGATTGTTTGATGCAGCTAATGTACATTACTTTCTTTTACGTTTAATGCTACATGTAATAACTTTTTTGCACGTCCTCATTGTGTTATCGCTTTTTCGTGTTAATCAATCAACCTCATTGTACATGTACCTAACACCATACATAAATTGAAATGTTGCTGTTTCAAAATAATACAAAACTCATTTAAATGTAACTCTTCTCCTGGGAGCTCAGTCGGTAGAGCAGTATTTTCAGATTTACAGTGACCCTGTTTCGATACCCACTTGGTGCGCTAGTGCCCTTTGGTAAGGCATTAATCTTCATTACCAGGTCACTCAGAGAGGACCTTAAGCCGTTGGCCCTCTGGTTGCTTGCTTATACAATTAGCTTTCTCAGGTAAAGACTGATAAATCCTTTATTTTTCCCTACACTTTGGACTCTGACAGCATTTGGTGAAATATTTCTTTAATTTTCAATACTTAATTGTGGCCCATGCTTTATCTGTCATTTCAGGTTAAAGTGTTTGACCCACAAGCCTCTACTGAATATGAACGTTTGCAGCGAATGTATTATGAAATGCATGAGTTGGACTCTCAAAGACTTTATTCATGTAGCTTTGAAAACGATTTGGTATAGGCATGGTAGTCATTTCAATACAGGTGAATCCTCCTTCCAAGTCAGAATTCTTTCAACCTGAGAAATCTGTACTAACCGCACAGAAACATTGTTAGCACTAACGAGAGGCCAAGAGAGGCCCTGTTACAACCGGTATTGTGGCAGCGATGCCTAATGTTGCAACAATGCATTTACTTGCAAATGTTTTGACTTTGCAATGTGAAAGGGCTTACTGTTTAGTGCCCTGTTAGGCTAACAACGTTTTGTGTGCGGCCGGCACTGGTTGGTTTCAGCTGGGGTTGTAAGAACTGCATGCTAAGTATGCATTGTCTTGGCTTGATAGCTCGTAGCTTGTCAGTTGATAGTAAAACAAATATTACAATTGATTGCATTGACCACAATCATATGATTAGTCATTTGTGTTATGGGACCCAGGGGGTGTTTCACAAATATTTAAGTATGACTTGATAAAGTCACACCTAAATGTTCAGTTCCTTGTGGTATAAAAGGCATGACTGCATTGGTTAGATCTTGCAAAGAGGACACACACTACTGCGTATTGATCAATAAGATTGCGCGTTGGCATTTAGTGTCACTCTGAATCATACGGAAATCTTTGTAAAACACCCCCCCCCCCCCCCGGTTCCATTATACCAACGGTGTGACTTTATGTGGTGTTGCAAGAAACTTGCAATCGATTACAAGTCAATTTCAGGCCGCCAAATCAATCACAAGTCTTGCAATTGCAAATTTGCACTTGGTCCCTTGGCTGTTTCTTGTATCAACGACAACAAATTGATTTGTTTTAGTTGAAATTGATATCAAACTTGTAAAGTTGCAAGTGCAATGTGCAATTCATTGCAAGTCTTGGAGCAGTGAGCATCCCTCTAGGCAGAATTATACTGTACGTAAAAATGCAGAATGCATGTTTGTTAAAAAAATATATGTGCCTTTATTATGTAATATACATGTATCTTATGTACATTGTATCCTTAACAAATTTTATATACATACATTTACATTTATTATGCCGTTCAAAAGCGTTTTTAAAGTATATTCTACATTTATTTACAATTTTTATGCTATTCATGATATTGAGGTCATAAACTGTACATTAAAAGGTAAGTCCACCCACAAAAAGTGGACTGTAATGAAAAGTGCATGCAAAGCAAGAAAGTTTTGACAATTCAGATTTTGAATTAATTTCACCAAACATTTATATTAACATTCTGGTCGATATGCAAATGAGGGAACCGCAATACCTCACCCACTCACTTTTGTGTTTTTGTCTCGCCTGCATAGCAGAGTGAGACTATAGGCGCTGCTTTTCTGACGGCGACGGCGACGTCAACACCAAATCTTAACCGAAGATTAAGTTTTTGAAATTACAGCATAACTTAGAAAGTATATGGACCTAGATCATGAAACTTCAAACTTGGCCATAAGGTTAATCAAGTATTACTGAACATCCTGCCTGAGTTTCATGTCACAATACCAAGGTCAAAGGTCATTTAGGGTCAGTGAACTTAGACCATGTTGGGGAATCATCAAAATCTTAACCTAAGGTTAAGTTTTTGAAATGTCACCAGAACTTAGAAAGTATATGGACCTAGTTCATGAAACTTGGCCATAAGGTTAATCAAGTATTACTCAAGATCCTGTCTGAGTTTCATGTCACATGACCAAGGTCAAAGGTCATTTAGGGTCAATGAACTTGACCATGTTGGGGAATCGTCATCAAAATCTTAACCTAAGGTTAAGTTTTTGAAATGTCATCAGAACTTAGAAAATGTATGGACCTAGTTCATGAAACTTGAACATAAGGTTAATCAAGTATCACTGAACATACTGCATGAGTTTCACGTCACATGACCAAGGTCAAAGGTCATTTAGGGTCAATGAATTTTGGCTGAATTGGGGGTATCTTTTGAATTACCATCATAATTTTGAAAGTTAATGGATCTGATTCATGAAACTTGGACATAATAGTAATCAAGTATCACTGAACATCCTGTGCAAGTTTCATGTCACATGATTAAGGTCAAAGGTCGTTTAGGGTCAATGAGCTTTGGCCAAATTGGGGGTATTTGTTGGATTACCATCATAACTTTGAAAGTATATTGGTATAGTTCATTAAACTTGGACATAAGAGTAATCAAGTATCACTGAACATCCTGTGCGCATTTCAGGTCACATGGCCAAGGTCAAAGGTCAATTAACTTTGGCTGAATTGGGGGTATCTGTTGAATTACCATCATAACTTTGAAAGTTTATGGATCTGATTCATGAAACTAGGACATAAGAGTAATCAAGTATCACTGAACATCCTGTGCGAGTTTCAGGTCACATGATCAAGGTTAAAGGTCATGTAAGGTCAATAAACTTTGGCCATGTTGGGGGTATTTGTTGAATTACCATCATTTCTCTGTACCTACATGTAAGTGTATTGGTCTAGTTCATAAAACGTGGACATAAGAGTAACCAAGTATCACTAAACATCTTGTGCGAGTTATAGTAGTTTTCATAGTCAGCACTGCTGCTATATTGAATCGCGTGATGCAGGCGAGACCACCAGAGGCATTCCACTTGTTAGTGTATTATATGAAATATCTTTTTTTTTCCATCATTAGAATGTGAACAAGGTATGATTGTCATTGTTTCGAGCTTTATGTACATTCAATGAAGAGTTTTCACATTGTTGTATGTGTGAAACTTGAAATATGATATCAATAGTGAATGAGTGACTTCATTGACTCTGATTTGCATATCGCTATGTTTTGTGAAAATAGCAAAACATCATACATACCTCAGGTACTGTATCTTTCTGATTTTACAGCAGATTCTAATGAAATTTCAGCGTTACGCTTGTTTTTTTCCCCATTAAATCCAGCCCATTTTTACTTTACTAGACTTAGCCTTTAACCCGTGTATTTTATTTTATCTAACTGGAGTTAGTACCCTAATTTTAATTTGTACATATACACAGTGGCGGGCCGTGACCCGGAGGAGACAAGGCATTGGAGGGGCACAGCATTGTTCATAAACAATACAGTGCCCCTCCAATGCTTTGTCTCCTCCGGGTCATGGTCTGCCACTGCATATACATATACACAGCCCTGCATAAGTCTCCTTTTTTTCTTTTGATTTTATGTTTTGATAGGGATGTAGTGAGTTGATGTACCATCACCCCTCCCCCCCTCTCAGATTGCAGCAGAAGAAGGCTCAATTGATGCAAAATTTTGAAGACGTAAGGGTGTTGCTGTGTACTTTTCCATCATTTTTTGTAATTCATGAAAGTATTATATAAAAATTGACTCATATACATGTTTTTCTATTTCTATAATTACTCCCTTCAAAGTAGTTGTATTACCATTTTTGCAAAATATTTTGTTAAAAGCATTTCCAACATTGCTTTGCAGTTTATAATGACCATATTGAATTAATCAAGAAGAAAAAAATTAAATCATCTTTTCTGATACCCCATCCTTATTCTCATATACTTCTCTCATAGGCGTCTCGGTAATAATTAACCAGTGTACTTGTTTATTAAATATTCCTTCCTACTAAAGAGGAAAAACTGGAGAATTAGAGATTTAATGAATCTGTGCTTGTAACATACATGTATATCATGGAAATCAATGGATAAAGAGCTGATTATAATGAACACTAGGTAGTTTTGGCTTCTGGGACATAACAGATTTAAGAACACAGTTCATGTGTTGAAAATGCCCGTCAAAAGACGATGAACAGCTGGCAGGTCTTTGTCAAAAATTGACGAACTGGTGGAGCAGCAGTTTTGTCCTAAGTTTTGGGCTGACGAAAAGTTGCAATTATGTTCTCAGTCCATCATCCAGGATGAAACATCCGTTTTGATTCACCAATTTTCAACAGACTTTTTGGTTGTTCATGTTCATGAAGGGCATTTGAGTATACGTTGTCCTTGTTCTCGAATCTGTCTTGCGTCATGGAGCAAAAAACTCAAATATGTTGTCAAAATGAGATACGCCTGTTGATTTTTAACCCTGATTGGATGAAGTTTCATTAATTAAAGTAACATTTCCTGTCTGAATGACTCTAATGATATTCCACTGCGTGTAGTCGTGAAGGTTTGTGCACAGAATATATTATAATGTGTAAAAAGAATGCAGTTCGTGATATAACTACATGTAATTGGAATCTGTACATTCCTATTTCTATGGTTACAGAGGTTAAGAATATTTGGCATAATAAAGTTTTTAGATTTGCATCTTTTACCCCATATGAAGTTCTGTTCGTCATTTATTCATCCAAAGTGTATCTCTTCAATAATTCTATTAACCAGGGCATGTTTTCCAAATTAATGTGGCATGTTTTCCAAGTATTTATTTGACATTTCTTATTCAATATCTTTGTAAGTTTCCAGATTCTGATGAAATTTTCAGCTTGGAGTCCTTCTTTAATAATATATCTGCAAAGCGCTTAGACATGTCGTTACGACGTATTAGCGCTCTATAAAGCGCTATATAAAAGTGGATTATTATCATTACCATTATTCTTTAGTAAGAACAGGATTGTGTACATGTGATAATCCTGGCAAAGAAGTATTTTGTCATATGGTGTTTTTATATGCCTTGGTTGCTATTTAAAGATGCAAAGCAGGGCAATAAAAAAGGTAGGGGAAGGTTGTATAGAAATGTCATCTATTATTTTAGTCGCTAACGGTGGAAAGTCATAATCTGATAGACGATAAGAAAGGAACAAAGGATGATTATCAAAGTAACTTTATGAAAAGGAAACAGAGTTATTAAATGGTTTCCTCATGCAACCATATAATACGCCCATACTTATACAACGAAAACAACAATTAAGCTTCTTTTTTTTTGATCAACAGCCTTTTGCCAAAGCAAAGTGAATTTTGAAACGCTCTTGCATTATTTTGAACCTGTTTTGTTACTACATCTACTACTACTACTACTTCTTCTACTACTACTACCACTACTACTACTACTACTACAACTACTACTACAACTACAACTACTACTACTACTACGACTACTACTACTACTGTGACTACTACTACTACTACTACTACTACTACTACTACTACTACTACGACTACTTCTACTACTACTACTACTACTACTACTACTACTACTACTACTACTACTACTACTTCTACTACTACTACTACTACTACTACTGCTACTACTACTACTACTACTACTACTACTACTACTACTACTACTACTACTACTACTACTACTACTACTACTACTACTACTACTACTACTACTACTAATACTGATGCTGCTACATGTATCACCACCAGGACCAACATCACTACTACCACCACCTCTATCTCTTTCTCTTTATCATACACACACACACACACACACGCCCTCACCCACTTATTACTTTCTCACCATCTCAAAGTACCCATAATTTCTCCACCCACTCTCTCTGCTCCTTTCTCTATACCATGTCCCAATTCCTCATTTCCCTGGCCTCTCCCTCTGTTCTTTCTATCTCAACTTTTTCCATCCTGCTCTCTTTTTTCTAACCCCCTCTCTCCACCTCTCTCTCTTCCCATCCCCCCTCCCCTACTCCCCCCTATACCCAAGTTCTCCCTGTCTCCCATATCCTAATCTGCTTCTCGTAATTCTCTCAGTTTGATTTCCTCTGCTCCCGAAAATCAATATCACACTGAGATTAACCTTTTATTATTGATGGCTTGCTATTAATAATTAAAATAGGTGACAATGATAATTATAATGATGATGATGAAAATAATAATAATGGTAATAAAAACAATAACGATAATGATATCAAAAATGATAATAAATGATAATAAGAAGCAGAAGAAGATAGGCATTTGTGTAGCGCCATTTATCTTGAAATAATCAATTCCGAGGCGCATTGTTATTATTATTACCCCGGTTTTAGCTCGAGCTGCCTTCCATTGCCCATCGCGTTCAGGAATTAATCTTGCCTTATACCCATTCACCTCGTTTGGGTTGACAGCACAGTATTGGTAAATATCTTGCTGAAAGAAAACACACCATGGCGGAGATTTGAACCCACGTCCCTCTTGAATGAAAGACGCGAGAGTCGTAACCACTAGACCACGGCGCGCCACAAGTGCAATACTACCGATTCACCTCCAGTAGTACTGCACTTCTTTATAAAAGTATAATAATTCCGTTTAAACATGAATTTAGTACATGTGGAATTACCATTGTTTAATACTATATGATTCAGTCAACTTGGTCCCTATTGTCAAATCGGAAAAAAATGAAATATTGTATAATTCAAACAATAAAAAACAAAAGAAATAGTGAGTGATTGACATCATCGACTGACTCCTTTGCATGTCACTGAGTTGTGCATATCACTGTTTTGTGAAAAATAAGCGAAACTTTAAAAAATGCCATAACTTATTTTACATTCGATTTTGATGAAGTTTTCAGTGTTATGCTAGTTTGATTTTTCTTTATTTATTCAAATCAACATTTTGCTGAGGTGGACTTGACCTTTAATGATGAATACCATTTTCCACAAGAAATGATCACAGTCGTTCTTAAAGTCGCTCTTAACTTACGAACAGCTTCATGAAACACACACCCTGGTTAAGATTTCTTCTATGGAATCCTCGGCTTCATATTCTTCATCCAATATCTTCTTTTATAAACAAGCAACAGTTTGCCCCCCCCCAAAAAAAAAAATCATCGAAAATTATTTCGTACGCAGATTTCTTTTATTCTACTTTGTTGAACAAACATTTATTTTGAATTAAATTCTGCTTATTCAGGATATGAATGTTTCTCATCTATTCTATTCAACAGGCAATCCCGAATTAAACGTGATTTAAAGTGATTATAATTATGTGGAATTTGACACAGAAGACAGTGATTCGTGATTTTGCTAATGATGATTTTAATAACGGAGAAAAAAAGTGATTTTATCTACACTTTATGGGGAATTATATAATTCATGCACACATTTTGCCATATAGTGTACATGATGTCATAAGCCATTATGTGGAATATTGCAAGTATTTGATATAATTTCAGATCAGTTGTTAATTTTTTTTAAAATCATATTTATTTCTTCCTCATATCACATGTAAAAAATATATATAACATGACATCATTAAAACATAATTGTTTCAAGTTTACACATAAACATTTTAACATGGTAAGAAAAGGAATATATATGAATTTCAAATGTAAACTTAAAATCAATCTGCTCACATTTCTTTAACAACTTATAATCACGAAGGTATAAATACAGAACAGAATCCGGGTTAATAGTGACCAGCCGATAATTTGATTTATATCGATAATCCTAACGATCGGCTTATAAATCATATCAATCTCAGCATCCAATTCATATCCACAAGGTTTTAGTCTATTACAAGTCCATTGTTTGGCTAGTCTCAACCGATCAGGATTTATTTCAAATTATCCTTGAATTCTGCACAGTATAAAACAATATCTAAAGTTTCAGACAACGCTATTTAAGTACTGTCATGTACTGTATGAAGCGTAACAATTCAAACAAATATGATTAAGTTATTGAGACTAATATATGTATAATAATAATAATAATGATAATAATAATAATAATAATGATAATAATAATAATGATAATATAGTTATGCAGCCACGATGTCTATTCTGTAACCACATGGCAATATATTCACAATGGCTTTGCGGATGTCCTTCAGTCTATAGATATAGATGTACGGATTCAGAACAGAACTGCTCCAGAGAATGAGACAGGCTGTCCTGTGGAGTAGATAGTGTGGGTTCAAGTCAGATCGGTAGAGCAATTCAACAATCAGGAGAGGTATGAAAAACACGATGTAGAACAAAAACGTGATGAAGACCGTTTGCACCAGCTTAATTAGATAGCGATTCCTTGCGTTGAGTTGGTTCATCTGCGGAACTGGTTCGTTGCTTGTTACGGCTGCGACTCGAAGATGGGCGGATGAGATGCGCACTATGTTGGCGATCTTCAAATAGCAAATTAATGAGATGATCCAGGAGACGGCTGTCATGGAGAAGATTGCTATGGCAAAGGGGAGCGTTGTGTCGCCATCGTTGATGTAACAGACACCAAGACGGGGTTGGAAGGTGACCTCGTGGAGGAAGTAAAGTGGGGCTAACACAAACGTGATGAACACCACCCAACCCAGAACAGTCATTGCAACGACGAGAACTTGGTTCCATGTATGAACCAAGCCATTCTGCGACAGGATTCCGTGGAGGCAATTGATTGAGATGAGCGCGTTGAAGAGACAGGAGGCCAACGTCGAAGCCACGCCGTAGATCAGCATTCCACGGCATACAGTGAAACTCGGCCAGGGGGAGTTCTTGAAGAAGGTTATGATGGAATAAGGGCCACTGAGGGCGCAAGTTGAGAAGTCTAGGAGGGCCAGACTAAACAGAAGAGCATTGGCTCGCTTGTGGAGGTGTTTCTGTTTCGCAACGACACATAGGATCAACCAGTTGGCAACGACACCAAAGACGGTTAGGAGACCAGTCGTGGTTACTATGATGATATCCACTTCAGGGATGACAGTCTGGTTTATACCAATCACATGCATTATGCTTTCTTAACTCTTCTCAAGCCAGGTCCTCGGGGAAATACGTATCGTCATTTACTTACTATGCCAATCATTGTCCACGCCTTAATCAGGAAGGGCACTTCTCTGGTAGATCTAAAGTTCCTGAGTCCGAATAAATTTCGATGAACACATCAAAATCATCAGATGCGTATATATATACTAAGGCCTTTGAACATAATATTTGTATGGGACTCGTCTTATCATAACGGTAGCTCGGCTTCAATGTCAATTTCAAAACGATAAGGATGTTATAGCGACTGGTGAGAATAAAAGGAGTGCTGCACTTTTATATTGAAATAGAATAACACAGAAGAATGATGGACCGCGCAGCTTTATTCAGTCCGTCATTTTTATTCGCTGATCACTCCTCGGAGGGCAAGGACGTACAGAGGGATGATGAAGTATGACGAAGTTTGACGGGGTGGATGGCAAAGGCTGATGGAAGATGCCAATAAAGGCTGATAGGTGATATAAGAACTCCAGGAGAGACTAGACTAGGGACTGGCGGAGGACGATGAGTATAATTCGATGCCATCAATCAGCACGTTTACAATCTGTAGAAAACAAAGAAAAGCCGAGCATGAATAAGAGACGTTGGCATCGATCCTCCCCGCTTCTAGCTTTAGCTAGGGGAACGTTTCATGAAAGGACTTACATGTATGGGACGTTTAATCTGACAAGTCCTGTTTTTTCCGACAGTTACCATAGTAACTGCTTCGATTCCAATCATAATCAAGAGAAGTTGTAGGTTCTGACAACTTGTCGGATGTCAATATCCGACGGGTCGTGTGGTCCAGTGGTTAAAGCATTGAACTCATAATTCAATTCAATTCATTTATTTTCTCTTTCAATCTTTTTACATTGACAATGATAGTTCAATATACATATTTACAAAATATAACATTTAAATCATTTTTATGATACAATTATACTATGAAATCGAAAGAGAAGGAGACCAACTAAAAACCAGAGCTTGTAGGGTGAAGGCCCCCTTTCATAAGTACATTTTATGAATAAAAAATAAGATAAAATAGAGAAATAAACAATTTATATATATATAATGAATAAAAAATAAACGAATAAAAAAGAAATAAATGATTAAGTATACACTGTATACAGAAATCATAAAACGATTAAACATATATACAAGGAGAAATTAATAAACATATTTACATGTTAAGTTCTGAATTACATTACTTTTTGAAGAAACGATAATCTAATATGAATTCAGAAAATATTTTTAAAGTTTTCCTTTGAAATATTGTATTGAATTGTATAATATCATTTGAAAAAAAATTCCATAATTTTGGACCAGTAAAAACTAATGTCTTCTGTGTAAACGATGTTCTATTAAGAGGTAAATGAAAGGAACTCGCCTGGCGAGTGAAGTGCTTATGGATTGTATCATTTTGTACAAACATATCATTAAAAGGTAATGGTGATTGTTTATTGATAAACTTGTACATTAACAGTCCGAGTTGAAAAGAATATAAATCTTTAACCTTCAAGACTTTATTTCTCAAAAACAAAATATTTGTATGTGCCCTGAATATTGCATGATTAATGATACGAATTACTCTTTTTTGTAAAATAAAAAGTCTATTAATTTGAGAATTCGCTGCGTTACCCCATGCAACAACTCCGTAATTCAAGTAAGGTAAAATTAACGTTGAATACAATGATAACAAAATATAATGGGGTAAGAAGGAACTTAATTTTCTAATGACACCAGTGTTGCGAGCAATGATTTTACAAATATTATCAATATGTGCTTTCCAAGAAAGTTTTTCGTCAATGATCAGTCCCAAGAATTTAGTAGATCGCACTCTTTGAATGACAGTATCATTTAAAATTACATCTTTTGGTACAGTCGCAATCTTGTTGCTAAATAGCATGTAGCTAGTTTTTTCGAGGTTAAGAGGGAGTTTGTTAGCTTTTATCCAATTCGAAACATTTTTTTGGTTCGTCATTGAATATTTGCGTCAATTGCTCTGGGTCGGGGTGCGACAGAAATATATTAGAATCATCAGTGAAAATTATAAATTGAAGCAATCTAGATGACATATCAATATCATTTATATAAGTAATGAACAAGAGTGGGCCAAGAATGCTGCCCTGTGGAACTCCACAAAGGACAGGTTTACGTTCAGAAATATTACAATCAAGTGAAACGAACTGTGAACACCCGGTTAGATAATTCTTGACCCACTTTAGTGGTTCCCCTCTAATTCCATAATGAGAAAGTTTATAAAGGAAAATGTTATGATCAACTGTATCAAATGCTTTTGAAAAATCTAAAAGCAAACCAATCGTATATGAAGACATGTCATAAGCTTTGGCAACTGTTTGAACTAAAGAAAGTGTTGCGTGGGAAGTGCTACTCTTTTCCCGAAAACCAAATTGAGTATAATCGCAAGGTTGTGAGTTCGAATCCCTACTCTGCAATAATATTGTCTTTGATAAAAAGGCCCGAGAGTAAAATCTGTTATCTATAACGTCAGCTCCTATGACTGATTAACCTAGACGTAAAATGTTTCCTAGGTAATTTCTTATATCCAGCTTGGCGTTTACCATCAAAACAGCTGCCCTGTCGAGTTCCTGCGGGAGTTACCATAAAACAGAATATTGAAACGCTCCGCAGTAATGTTAATCAGTAAGTGAATATAAGGTAAATTTCCAGCTAAATACGTTGGAAGGTAACTAAAGTATAACCTTTTTTCTGTGGGCAAACAGAATTAACTTTTGGTATACGCAATTAAACTTATCCTGAAATCCTGAGAGTAAAATCTGTTACCTATAACGTCAGCTCCTATGACTGATTAACCTAGACGTAAAATGTTTCCTAGGTAACTTCTTATATCCAGCTTGGCGTTTACCATCAAAACAGCTGCCCTGTCGAGTTCCTGCGGGAGTTACCATAAAACAGAATATTGAAACGCTCCGCAGTAATGTTAATCAGTAAGTGAATATAAGGTAAATTTCCAGCTAAATACGTTGGAAGGTAACTAAAGTATAACCTTTTTTCTGTGGGCAAACAGAATTAACTTCTGGTGTACGCAATTAAACTTATCCTGAAATCCTGAAAATGGTTTGTATAATATAGGCAATACGCAAACCTATCAAAACGAACGACAAATAGATGTTGAATAAGATTATTCTAAGCATTTTCTCCATGAAAAAAACATGCTGCTAATTCAAGCTTTAAAAATGCGTCTGCTAATAAAAGTACGCTATCATGTATTTTTGTAGTGATATATTCAACAGTGACGTTAATCAGATCACCAGGGAAACATAAAAAAGAAATAGCTCAAGCTTGAAGGCTTTCACCCAGAATCAATGATTAAAATTACTCTATAAAGGATTTTTTTAAATTGCCCATAATTTAATAAATGTTATATTGCGTAGCTAATTAATAAAAATGTCAAACTTGTTTATTACGTTATATATATGTATAACACAATAAATAAATTTGTATTGTATTGCATTGTATTGTATTGTATTGAGGGAGAGTGAAAATACTCTCATTACTTTTCTTCAATAATATATACATGTAAAAACATACAAATATCCCATCATACATTTTAACATAAATATACATATATAACATAACATCTTGATATATCTTCAAAATTATTATGTAACTTTTTAATTCGTATACATTTACTTTCCCATTAAATTTAATGCATATCATACACTGTAAAAACTGTGGTGTTAAAACTGACACAGTTGGTGTTAATAGAGGACCACACCCTGAGGTGTTAAAATTACACCCTCGAGATTTTCCATAACACCAAATAGTGTAAATGTAACAACCAATGGTGTTGCAATAACATCTATATGTGTTAAAATAACACTGTCAATTTAACACCGGTGTAAAATATCTGGTGTGGTCCTCTATGTACACCGGTTAACACCACAGTTTTTCCTGTGTATAGATTACAACCCTCGGGTGTAAACCCTTGGGGGTGCTGCGTGTATTATTCTACATAGGCAAATTGGATGGTGTGCCTTGGGGAAGACCTAATTGTAGTGAAACCCCCTTTTTTATTTTGAAATTTCTCTGGACCATACTCATACTTTAAGAGAGCATTACTATATTTTCTGCTATTATTTGTAAAATATTCGAATTGGAATAGTGCAAGCTTTAATTGTATATAACACTTGAGGACATTAAAGGAATACAATGCATATACGCATGCAGGACCGACATTATAGGCCTTTACTGTTAATGTGTTTTTTTTTTCTTGGTGGTCGATTCTTTTTATTGGGGGGGGGGGGTGGAGGGCTTGAGCGATTTGGGGGCTGTTTGAGTCCCACGCGACTGCCTAATATAAGTGCCTAGTCTGGACATGACACTGTAATTAGATATTCTGTAAAAAAAAGAAGGTATAGACACAATTATTTTAACTTACCATTTTCCCAGCTCGTAAACTTTGTCCATATTTATTGCAGTTATCATGTTGACAAAATCCATATAGGCCTACTATTCACCCTTCTTCAAAGAGTTTTCTCCTTTACTTACTACATAGGCCTTAAGTCCAGATATACCGTGATGTCTTCTTGCTCCGTATTAATTCAAAGTCGATGTATTGCAAAATTAATGCAATCCACGATTATGATTATATATAGGCAAACATAATGCGATTTATCCTCAAATTTGATAAGCTATAACCTATCGTGCAAGATGTATACAGCCAGTAAAAGCCAAGAGGATCTACATCGTGGAAGCCGTGTTCTTGACACTGCATGCAGCGCATTACATTCCTTTATCCGAAGCTACTGAAGCAAGAATACATGAACAATAATACGTAAAAAACAAAGTCATTTCTTTTGGGGCCGTCTTAACAGGATGCAGTAGAAAATAATTGCATCTCAACAAAGTTTTCAATTACGGCATATAATGAGAAGTGCTGTATGTCTGCAATACGGGTCAGCTAGCTAAAACGGGGGAGGGGGATTAGTGGATTTGGAGCTGCCTAGCTTGCTTTCTTCCTTGTGCTTATCGATTTTTTTTTTTGGGGGGGGGCGCCGCTGGGCAATGCTATGTTGGTGACATTCGACCACTCTTTGTTTTGTTGAATTGGTAGAAAGTGTTTGCATACAGCAATCATGCACTCTGATGCACCCTGGATAGCAAAATATTTGGGCCCACTTCTTTATCTGGGCACGAATATGGGCCCAGGCATGTGAACTGCCCTTATGAGTCATATGGGCCTACATGGGCCTTTTAAGCCCATGAGCCAAAAGGGCACCTTTATGTAAAAATGGGCATCTTTGTACAAAGATTATTCTCAACATTAGATTGCGTTTCTGCCTGAAGTAGCTGTGTGTTTCGTGGAAATATATTTGAGAAAATCTTTAAAGAAGTCACTGGCGAATAGTCAAGAAACACAATGGACCCTGATGATCGGAGAGCAAAAAAAAAAAGGATCAAGGAAGAAAAAAAAGATAAGAAAGGGAATACAAATTCATAATCGAGTCTTCTTCACAGACAGTAAACATAGGGTTGCTTCAATATTGCACAACTCTCTCAAAAATGTCGGGCAACATACTGCCCACGCAACTGATACAATCGGTTAAACTTTATCCATTTCTGGGTAGTTGTGTACTTTGGTTGAAAAGCTATTCGAGAAAGGGCACTTAAGACAAGAGCACACTTGCTAACACATAAAATGGGCCCTTCTCGGGTGAAAGGGGCACAGATCACGTTCGAGGGGGGATTTTTTTTGGTACTTTTAGGAGAATTAAAGGGCACTTGATAACACATAACATTCAATAAGTAAAACGGGTCCTTAAATTATTGGGTGAATGGAGCTCAGTACACACATCCGTGATGGGGCATTTTTCTCGCGTAAAAAGGGGCACTTTTCAGTGCTTCAAAAGGTGGGGGGGCACCGTGCCCCGGCCCCCAGGATCGCCTCCCCTGTCCCAACCTTTTCATCTTATTTAACCTTTCAGTGCTTATAGTGTACAAATTTTATACGACTTCCTCTTTGCGTCATAACCATATGCCAATGATGACATACAATTTATCTTTGTGGCAAAACAATCCTTTATTACTTTTTTACTTTCGGATCAAAAACATGAAGCTAATTATGATTGAAACGAAAGCTAAATGAACTGAAATGAAACTAAGTATGGTTTTGAATTCCGAATTCTGAAATGATTCATAAAAAACTCTGAATGATAATAAACGCATGACGAGACAGCGTCCCACAAAAAAGCTTAAAACAACATGTATAGGCAAATGATGTGATATTTCGTTTAATGCAATTCATATCTTTTGAGTTTTTAGAGTTACTCTCTATGTAAGGGTCCTAATAAGGCTCTTATTAGGTGGGATTTTTATATTTTGAGAGCGGTATTTTACCTTATTTTGGATTGAGAGTCTAAAAAACATTTCAATTGAAGATATTGCCCTCTGGCCCTGCCATATCCCCCGGGGGGGGCCACTTCCATTCACGAGTGGTTACCATGCGCGACCATGGGGTCTCGAAAAGCACCCTAAACACGTGATTTCCATATTCTGAAAATGCACCCCTTAACAAGTATTGGCGTGCGAAACCCTACCCTTAACAAGTATTGGAAACAAAAGATACTCTTGGCAAATATTCCCTGAAATGAACCCCTAAACAAGTACAGGAATGTTTTATTGTTACGGGTCCTTCGGTCGTCGGCTTTACCTTATTTGGTTTAGTACGACCCCACCTTCTACACCTCGCGCAAATCGGACTCTAAGCACGAAGTGTTGGGGCAAAAAGGACATCCTTTATAAAACATTTTAATTTTGTTTTATCATCCCCGCAAATTCGACCCTAAACACGTAATTTTTCTAGCGAAATAGATACCCTTCTTTCCTTATTTTTGTGTTTTTGACACCCTTATCACGTTACGTACGTAACGTGCCCTATCGTGAAAAGGACATCCTTTTTACGTGTTTTTTTGGTCGCGCATGGTATCCACTCGTCAATGTAAGTGGCCCCCCCGGGCTGCCATCTCAGGGTCGACGCTTCTGTCTGTACTTGCCACTGGACCCCCCCCCCATACGGGTATGACACCGTAATATGGTATTCTTTCTAGTTCTTAATTTGCGATAGTTGGAAATATTCTGCCCTGCTAGTAGTTAGTATAAACAAAAATCATGACCTTCAAATTCCAAGAATAAACATTATTTCGAGCATTGAGAGTCCTTTCGGGTTTATAAGTCAAGACAATATAAAAACATATACTGTTACTACACGAATAATTAAATCTTACCAATCCATTTATTTCCTTATCATGTCTTCATTTGTTGTTATCCAGTCCCTTCTTGTTGCTCGTACTTTCCCCTTTCTAATACTACCTTACTTTCATCTCAACCCTCTTTCGTTCTGTCTTTTTCACCTTTACTCTCCAATCCCGCGCCTCGATCATTTCCGCCTCACCATTTCTACCTATTCATCCATTTGCATCATCCCTCTCATTTCATCCAGCTCTTCTTTCCTCTTGTCTTCCCTATCCCTCCTTAAAAACTCTCCCCAATCCCCTCTATGGCCGTACTCGGCGGGAGGCGGGGGGGGGGGGGGAGGGCCGGGTAGTTGCCCCCAGATATTTTGGAGTTTTTTTTTTTTTACTGAACATTGTTACAAAGTTCTCCAAAAGTGTGAACAAAAATGCAAAAGTGCACTAATGAGCAGCTCAGTCTCTTCTCTCTCGCTTTCGAGTTTCTTCAAAAATTGTTTGCGTCTTGCCACTCCCCTCCCCAGAACAAAATTTCTGCATACGGCCATGATACTCTCTTTCTCCCCCTCTCTGTCACCCTCTTCCTCTCTCTTCCACTAACTCCATCCCCCTCTCCGTCACCCGGCCTCTTCCACCAACCCCTCCTCCCATGTCTCTCCGTCACCCTCTTCCTCTCTCTTCCATCATGCTTCGATCCAACAACCTCTTTTTCTCCCCCTCTCTCCGTCACCTTCTTCCTCTCTCTTCCACCGACCCGTCTTTCTCCCCCTAGCTCTCTTCCACAACCCCTCTCCGTCACCCTCTTCCACCATCCCCTCCTTCCCCCTCGCCCCCCCCCCCCCCTCTCCGTCACCCTCTTCCACAAACCCCTCTTTCTCCCCCTCTCTTCGTCACCCTCTTCCTCTCTCTTCCACCAACCCCTTTTCTCCCCCTCTCTTCCACAACCCCTCTCCGTCACCCTCTTCCTCTATTACATCCACCAACCCCTCTTTCTCCCCCTCCCTCTCTCTTCCACCAACCCCTCTTTCTCCCCCTCTCTCCGTCACCCTCTCCCTCTCTCTTCCACCAACCTCTCTTTCTCCCCCCCTCTCCGTCACCCTCTTCCAACCCCTCTTTCTCCCCTTTCTCCGTCACCCTCTCCCTCTCTCACCAACCCCTCTTTCTCCCCCTCTCTCCGTCATCCTCTCCCTCTCTCTTCCACCAACCCCTCTTTCTCCCCCCTCTCCGTCACCCTCTCCCTCCTCACCAACCCCTTTCTCCCCCTCTCTCCGTCATTCTCTTCCTCTCTCTTCCACCAACCTCTCTTTCTCCCCCTCTCCTTCACCCTCTTCCAACCCCTCTTTCTCCCCCTCTCTCTGTTACTCTCTCCCTCTCTCTTCCACCAACCCCCTCTTTCTCACCACCCATACCACTTTCCAGTGTTTCCTCAGATCCAAAACAAACTTCCCGAAATTTTCAAGTTTGAATTTTAACAAAAATCGGGCAATAATACAGCGAGCCTAAATTTGGTCCAAGTGACAAAAATCAAGGAATTTTGTTAAAGCTCTCTTTAAAAATAGGAACAAAATTACAAAAGCGCGAGCGAAAAATATTGAGCTACGTATCGAGGTAAATATTTTTCTCATTACCCAAAAATTACTTGAAAATGATCCTGATTCCCCGGAAGTTGGATAAGTGGAAACACTGCCACTCTGTTCCCCTCCTTTTACCAATCTCTCTACCAACACTTAATTTGATTTGAAAAGCCTAAGCATTACAACAAGAATCTGTGACGTCATTATTTTGCAATTTTACAGCTTTTATTCATATTTATAGACAGTCGGTATTCAATTAGTACCAGGTGAATTTGATCATTTCTAAAAATATATATATATAATATATAATCAGCTACAAAATATTGATATTTATTATATACCATCATTTACAAATTAGAGAATAATAGAGCATGATATGATGCAATAATACAGTAGACTTATTTTTGTTTCTTTTCCTATTTAAAAGGCACAAGTTTGCATGGTTAGGGAAGGATTGTTTTCTAAAAATATTCCATACCTTCCCTGCATTTATACATGAGGCTGAAAGAAAAATTCTATTCATTGTCTAGAAGAAAGAAAATGAACTTCACGTTTAAATATTTCACAGAATCTTCATCAGGAACTATTTCCAGAAAGGCACTATACCACCTATTAGCAGTAGGCCTATTGTTTTAAGATGAAATAATTGTACACATTTAAATTCATTGTGAGAATTAGCCAGTGATAAAATACCTACTATACCAGCTTCAAAACATTGGAATGATAAGCCACTTACACTTTAACCATCTTCATCAGTAACACAGCCAGTACAGCCTCACCTTGTTCCCAATTTGCAGATTCAAAATTACATGAAAGCAAACACAATTCAATTCATACTCTTTGGACCTAATAGAAAAGCAATGCAGTGTAGGAGGATATTATTTGTTAACATATTATTATGGATTTACAAATGTGTAATAAAAAGGGCAGAGTTGTTAAAGGGTATTCAAAGTAAAGTAACGTGGATGAACAAGACAACATATTAGAATAAAAAAGACAGGATAAAGAACAACAAAAGGGATTTCATCCTTCTAACATCTCCTGGTGATTTGGGTCTGGTTACACATGCATCGCAATCAATCACAACTTGATATTCAACGAATCAGGATTGTGCATTTGTAACCTGTGCTTGATTCCACGAGTTGCAATTAATTTTTTGCTTTTTGACAATCCCTGATCCTCTAGATTAAGTATAATTCACAGTAAGTAAGTAAGAATTC
This sequence comes from Lytechinus variegatus, assembly GCF_018143015.1. Classification (NCBI taxonomy): domain Eukaryota; kingdom Metazoa; phylum Echinodermata; class Echinoidea; order Temnopleuroida; family Toxopneustidae; genus Lytechinus; species Lytechinus variegatus. The sequence continues at coordinate 13,101,445 of NC_054756.1, forward strand.
ACAGTCAAATCTACTCTATGAAATATGAAATTAACATTTGAGAACACTTGAAACTTAATGGGGGGGGTATACTACGTACTGTATATAACACAATATATATGAAAAAATCTTCAAGGATAATAGGTTATACTATAGACAGGCACCTGCTATTTGAAAGAATGGTACAGCCATGAGGCATGTATGAAAACTTAGTTTTATAAGAAAAGACGATTCATATTAATGCCACAAGCATAGCTGCAGATAACACAAACTAAAATACTCTAATACTACAAAATATGAACATTAACTATAACAAACCCTGGTACAAACCCACAAAACCTTTTCCTTTTTTGATCAATGAGTAAGAAATTATAACTCCAGAAATGATAGATTATTCCAATTTGTATTTGACACTGCCGAATATAAACCTTTGCGGAATAATTTAGGGCGCATATTTAACGCTAAGCTTGAATTTCTTGTTTTCATTTAAAAACTTGAAGTTTGACACACAAGTAGTCTTTATTCAGAAATGCTCTTTTTTTTAATGTCATACAATCTGTGTAGATGCTTCATAGGCATATTGATGATAACATAAATCTAATGCAAATGTTTAAAACACGATTCAATTTTTTTTAAGGTAATTGAACATTCAAACAAAGAATGTCGAGTTAAATCCTGTCACCTTAAGGTGAAAGGAAGACTAACGATTTGAGTGGCAACACTCATATAAACCATCAGTACAAAAGTAATTAGAAAATTCACAATCTTGAATATACAATGGAAATAGCATTATTGATAGAAAAAAAGATAAAATATTGAAATATCTCTTTGGCAGAAGCCAAAACTAACAGCATAAAGGCACGTTCACATATGTACAAATAATCCGCAACATTGTTGCATTTGAAAGAAAGCACTCTCTTTATAAATCTGTGTTCATACATGTACATGGAAGAAATATGATTACATATCAAAACATTGATTACTTATCAAAACATAAACATTTTAATTTGTAATATGACAGAGTTGCATGGAACCACTTGGATTCGGACAGATTTTCACTATTAATCCGGAATGGTATTTACATGTACATGTAAGTACTTTGTCACAAATATACATGATAGTGATAATATATCAAAAGATAGCATAAATACTGTTGTATACATTGAATAGATAGGATGAATTCAAAAACATGAGAATGATAAAGATTGTTACAAGACATAATGTAGATCGTACAACATTGGTCTATTTCATTTAAGGCACTTGCTTAAAAAGGAATGCTTGCAACGTCATGTTAAATTTCTTTAGTACACATATGTTTGACAGAGTACTGGATGAATGTTAAGAGGATTTTTTTTAAAGACCAAGAAAAATGATTTGCACATGTGGAGATACACTATGCTCCTACACTAGAAACTATAAAAAAATCATTCTAGCTTTCCAAGATTAAAAAGGTAGATCACGTGATAACATACATCATATTCATTTCATTCACGATGAATATCTGTAAGATGATCTTTGAAGGTTTCCATGGCGGAGAGAATATTGAAGGTTTTTACGGTAAACACCATGTATGTAGTCCTGAAAAGGACTGTTTGTTATTCTTTCTTGATTGTATGTTAGCTCTGACAAGAACAGTTATCGACGTTTCCATCAGCGTGTTCTGGTCAGTAGCGGACCGTGACCAGGAGGAGACAAAGCATTGGGGGGGGGGGCACTGCATTGTTTGTGAACAATGCTGTGCCCCCCAATGCTTTGTCTCCTCAGGGTCACGGTCCGCCACTGGTTCTGGTCATCATTAGGAATGAAGATCCACTTGGGTTTATAACCAGGTCGGTTATAAAGAAGTAATTAAGAATTAAGATTGAGCCAAAAGGAAAGAATTTCTATAAAAATCACATGGGCCCTGTCACATACATTAAACCTTGGTGCAGAGATGCCAAGTTCAAAGACCAGCTATGCATGAGATTTTCTGTGAATCTGAGTGAGATCACAGACATTGTGTACAATGTATATGGGGATAGGCTGTGATAGTTGCGTGAGACAGAGATTTGAGGGGATGAACAAGAGTCCAAATGCTTGAGTCTCACGCATAATGCGTGAGACTTGGTAGCTCTGGTAGTGACTACCGTAATCAAGAGGCTGATTTTAATGATTGATAGTACACGATAATCAATGCAACCAATCATAGAAATAGGGAGCGCGATCAATCACTAAGCTTTCCATTACAGGTCCCTGGGGGGTGTTTCACAAGGCTGTCTAAAGGTTACAACTGACTTTACGCTAATCAGGAACCCCGTCTTACGAAGAGAGTTGCGAGTGATCCGATCAGTTGCAACTATGGAAAGCCAGCAACGTCAAAATCCAAAATATTTGCTTGCTCAAAATATTTTCTACAAATGATGTATAGTGATACATTCACTGTGTTTTTTCTGGACGATGCAGTATGCTCCTTTTCGTTTTCAAAGGACATTGAGCAAATTTCCTGAAGAAAAAATTATGACATTGATGGATTTCCATATACTTGAGATTGATGGGATTAATCGCAACACTTTGTGAGACTGGGCCCTGGTAACTCTATCTGGCGCTACATGATAATCCTCATGTAACAGATTTAGCACCTGACAAGTTCCAGTCGTGTATGATGTCGTGCAAAACCTTACGAACAGCTTTATGAAACACCCAGCACCTGTTTCGAGTAGGCAACTGCTGACATTCCGGGGCCACGTCCATCACTCTTGAAATATGTTTAACAGCTTGTAATAACGGAATACATTTTAAAGAAAATAGAATCCAGCGTACCTGTGTATCGGGAAAGACCTTCACTAGTACTATATACAAATATACTCAACACATGTACATATAACAGATGTAGCTTCATATGAGTCTTCTATCATAGAGCTTATAGAAAGAATGTAGAGTTAATCTATATGTTCGATTCCACACAACGAATGCAATCAATGTTATGATCAATTGCTAAAGTTTGTTTAACAGACATCTGGGGCCCATCTTACGAAGAGTTGCAATGGATGCGATGAATCGCTACTATGGAAAGCCAGCAAAGTCAACAAATAACATGCATGTTGGTTCAAAAAAATTTCTAGATATTAATGTGTAGGCCTATCCATAAATTCATTGATTTCTTGACAAATTGGTGTGTTCTCCTTTGTTACATTTTGCAAATTTCCTGTATAAAAAATTGTGGCACTGATGAATTTCCATAGAGTTACGATTAATTGGATAGATCATAACTCTTTATAAGACTGGGCCCAGATGATCATAATAATAGGCATTTATATAGCGCCATCTTTCTAGAAATATTCCATTCCGAGGCACCTTGTCCTTAATATTATTATGACCCCAGCTTTAGCTCAAGCTGCCTTTCAGCGCTCATGCATTCAAGGAATTAATCCTGCCGGGTACCCATTCACCTCACCTGGGTCGAGTGCAGCACAATGTGGATAAATTTCTTGCTGAAGGAAATTACGCCATGGCTGGGATTCGAACCCAAGACCCTCCAAAGCGGAAGAGGCAATTCCCTTGCTCCCCTTTTAAGTACTTCATATGCCATTATTCATATTTGATATATCAATTAATTCTACATACAATAGTACATGTACAAGTAAGTAGTGAAACAATACATGAGGATTACTAAAATGTGAATTCATAAAGTACATGTACCTTTTCAAAGGTTGATTTGATATGTTTCCTGCAAGAACCCTACAGGCAGCCTTTTCAATGCCAAACCTCACATTTCATCAGAAACAAAACAATGAGCAAAGTCAGAAGCACCTACTACGACAAGACGCGCAGCACCTTCATAGATGCGTTACATACTTTTGACATGCTACCCTATTTCTCTTGTTGCTGTTCTCAGTACTACCAAGTAAAAAAAAAAAAACAATTGGAAGTCAATGTTCATAAACCAGATGAAAGGCAAAGTATGGGCTGACAATAAAAACTTCGCTAGTTAAATGACAGCTTAATGGCGCAGTCAATGTTCCCCTGCGGCAGCCGTACGACATGTTGAAAACAGCTGTTTCAACAATTTTGTACCAGCTACGGATAGGTGGTTGGAATGAAAAGGAGTAAAAAGGCTGTTTTCGACTCGTCGAACGGCCACTCTAGGGAAAATGTGACTGCAACATAAGTCTAAGCATTTTTGCAGACCAGGGGGTGTTTCACAAAGACTTAAGCATGACTTAAGTCGCACTTAAATGCCGACGCGTACATGATATGCAACGCGCCATCTTATTGATAGATACGCATTAGTGCACGTCCTCATGACACGATCTGACCAATGTTGTCCTGCCTTTTATACCGCGCGCAACTAGACATTTAAGTGCGACTCTAAGTCATACTTAAATCTTTGTGAAACACCCCCCAGGATCCTGTAACACAAAGGTTAGCGATTGATCATATGCAGGATTTCCACGATTGATTGTACATTGCAGTCAATTCAATTAATCACTAAAAAGAAGAAGCTCTAAGATCATTGCTCAGCTTTGTGTTACGGGCCCCAAAATATACAAAACCTGTATTAATCATATCTAACGAGTCATATTTTGCAATAGTCCAACATATACATATTAATGTGGTCCCAAAACAAAGGAACCTCTGCAGATTATTACTGTAAATGAGAGTAGGATATTGCTTTCAGAGTTTGTTGCACTTTAACACAATAAAGATGATGCTAACACACCTGAATGGACTAAAAGCTGCCAACCTGAACAAAATTTCAGTATTTTTAAAGCTGAAAATCAGTATTTTAGAAATACCATAGGACAACACATAAAAATGAAACTTGAGAAATAAGTATTTTGCATGAAACCATCTGTATTCTTCTCATTTTTCAGAACTAAATACGGAATATCTTTACTACTTGGCAGCTCTGTATAAGCCTAAAGCCGGGGTAATAATAATAGCAGGGCCCGCTGGTAGAACAGTTTTCGAAACTGAAGTGGCTGACCTGGTAAATATACCTATATTATTATTATTATAGATATAAATGTCATGGTGCTATAACCACAGAGTGGGATCATATACAATTATTATACATCATGCATTAATAGGTGATTGATTATATAGAATGTGTACTGTGACGGTGAGAATCGACAATCGTTTGTGCATACAGTGTTACACTGGCTCAACATCATGTGTTGAGGGGTGAGAGATCAATTTTCAAAAGATTCATTATCATGGCAGTTTAGATACAGCAGCGAGATTGGAAACAAACCGGGTAACGAGTGGAATGCCTCAGGCCGTCTCACCTGAATTACGCGATGCAGTAATCAGGAATATTTTAATTAATAATGCAAGAAATCATATTGAAACAACTACAAAAGGCAGAGTCCTATAATGATACAGGTAACATAACCTAGCCGAAGGATTTACATGAGACTAAGAAAGAATGTTTTATGAACTGGATAGTCTAAAAGCTATATAATCTTTCTGAACATGATATTAATATTCTCTATGAAATCAATGTTTCATGGATGACATCAAAGGAGATTTAATATCTGACCTTGCTTACAGTATAAGCAGTGTTAACAGACAATGCATTGATGATAAACCAGGCCACCCTTGGACAATTTCAAAAAGTAATCTAGTCCGGCCCCCTATACTGGGACTTAATTGAAAAATAAATGGGGACACAATGTACATGTATAAAGAATGATTGTTAATTCAACGATACTACCATTCTTCTCACTATCGAATGAATGAGTTTTTTCAAGTACTTCTGAAAAAAAAAATCATGGTATATAGACAGTACACACAAAATTTCTATGTATAAAACACACACAATCATACTGGAAGACATGTACAGTTGCAATGAAGATTAATAGTTCTGTTGTTTTCCTTTTTTTTTCCATATTCAATGACAGGCACCTCAGGATAACCACAATTTAATCATACGGTGGAAAAAAAAGGCAATGGACTTTCCAAAAAAAATTATGACAAAAAAAAAAATTAGATAAATATTCACTTTATAAGTTCTATATCATTATTTTGATGAGTTACCACTGCTGCAGAAAAAGATATGTGAAACATTTCCCCATCGGGGGAGCATTCCACTGAACAGATGGTCAGTGAATTCCACTGACTATTTGTGATAAGCTGCTGAAATCCATGCATCTGATTGGCTTAGAGCAAATTTGTCAGTGAAGCACCCTTCTGATCTCTCTTCTGAGCTCATGGATGGCAAGCTGTAGGGTTGCGCACCACTCTCACAGTACAACACACACCAATATCTGCAGCAGTGGGAACGTCGCTACTACCACCCCTCCGTGACTCAGTCGGCCTCTCGGTAGTTTGGTTCCGTCGAGACGAAGTAGTCGTCCAGGAATGATTGCAGGAATTCAAACGTAGGTCTTTGCTGGGGATCTTTGTGCCAGCATTTTAACATACACATGTCGTAGAGGGAGTCGGGGCAGTTGTGCATGCATGGCATCCTGTAACCTCTTTCGACCTGCTCTAATACTTCCATGTTCATCATACCTGCGAAGTAAAATTTAAGTATACACAAAAAATAATAATAAAGTGGGTTGCAAGTTTCTGTTTGTGGTAACTCCCGTAGGAACTCGGCAGGACAGCATTTTGCTAGTAAACACCAAGCTGGAATATAACCAATTACCTTGGAAACATTTTACGTCTAGGTTTAGTCATAGTGGCTGATGTAATAGATGACTGATATCACTCTTGGGCCTTTTTATCAAAGTGGAGACAATGGCAGAGTTGGGATTCAAACTCACAACCATACGATTATGAGTCCAATGCTCTAACCACTGGTCCACACGACCCGTGTGACCATAAGCCATCTGAAAACCCACTATTCCAACACTCACTGAGCAGCACGGCCCTGGAAAGCAGAGTGCTCAAGCATCCCAAAGATTTGAAGCACCTCCCCAAGAATTTCCTCTTTTTTTCTTGTCAAATGTATCCTGGAACAAAATCAACTTCATTTTTGTTGCGACACTTTTTTTTATTGCTTGTTGAATATTTCCTGTAACAAAATTACCTTTCTTTAGCAAAGTCATTTTTTTCAATATAAAACCATCACCTGTTTAAAAAATCATTCCTACAACCATGCTGAGCTACCAAATATCCATAGTGGTTTAGCTGTTTGAAAAGTGTCCTGTTGGTATACAAAAATCTGTGGGCTTTGTGTTTAAGTATGGAAAACCTAGAGTTGATGTCATACAATACTCCCATGCTTTTACTCTGATCCACCTGTCCTTAACACAGGGTTCCCAGAGATAACAGAATTCCATGACTTTTCCATGACTGAATTGCTGCTTTCCATCACTTCCCGTGATGTCCCGGGATTTATGTAGAACTCGGGATGTCACAAAACTGGGAAAAATGGAACTTGCATGTAAGAACACCAATTACAATAGCAGAGTATGATCACAGAGTATGAGAGTTGCGAGAAGCGACCAACTGGAAAGCTGCCAGAGCCAAGAGATAAATGCAATTCCATGATTTTTTCGCAAATTTTCCAAACTCCCTGACTTTCCCCCGACTTTCCCAACCGCAAACTTTTCCAGGATTATCCATGACTGTGGGAACCGTGTTTACATGCATGTTTAGCAATAGCAGTGTACATAGGCGGCGGAAGCGGGGGGGACGTCTCCCCCCCCTAAATTTGAGGAGGGGGGGACGGTCCCCCCTAAATTTGTTGTTGATGACCCTTTTTTTTTTTTTTGCTTGTCAATTTATTTTCCTACGTCCCCCCTAAAATTTTTGGGTTGAGAACCTTTTTTTTTGGCTTGTCAAATTTTTTTTGGTTGTCCCCTCCTAAGATTTTTGGCTTCCACCGCCAATGGCAGTGTATGAGTTGGAGAATGGTGTTAGATTGCAGCGTGGTTTAGTGGTGTTTTGGTTGTGGTTCAAGCACAGTAGCCACATCCTGTCCGTGATCAACCTGGTGGGTGTTTCATAAAGCCGTTTGTAAGATAAGAACGACTGGTGAACCTTTCTTTTGGTAAATGGTATACACCATAGGCGATGGTTTAGCGCGTAAGAAAGGATTACCAGTCGTTCTTGAAGTCGCTCTTAACTTGCGAACAGCTTTATGAAACACCCGCCATGATCTTGCCCGGAAAAGGTTCAATCGTCACGCAGCGTCCGCTATTGTTCGTCTATTGTTCCTGGCTGCTGGCAATCGTCTCCTTTTCCAAACACCTCCTAAAACCACTTCTTCTTCCTTTAGTACCATACCAACCAAAACCCATAAATCATTGTATACCAAATGAATACTTTTTAAACAGTCAACCACTATTGATAATGAAGCTTGTTTCAACATACAACATAACAAAATTCCTTAAAGATAAATTCCAGTTCTGGTAACGATCTCAAAATGACTTTTGACAGAATCTAATAAAATGACCACCCACGTTCTGGAAGAAATTGTGTAATTGCTGAGAAATAAGCAAAATAAGCGCAAATTCGGTCACTTCCATTGGGTCTTTATTCCAGCAATAATATTACACTGTCCCACGTGAGCCAATCTGTGTTGGCGATCTTCAGTGTGATCGTATTTCAGCTTAGATTTTATGATTTCACAAAGTTCAGTTCATGTAACTGTACCAGATCTAGATCCTCGATGATATACTGACAATTAAGGTTTTACAGACTTTCTCTGCAACTACTTTCATTTATCTTTAAGATGGTAAACCACTCAAAATTGCCCCTTCACAATAAACTGATCAAGACTGCCTGCCTGTCTCCATGCATTACAATGACCCTTCTCTAGATTTAGCATGGTAACTGTCATAAGTGATAAGACTTTCCAAAACCAACAATAAGTCTCTGAGGATAGTTCTCTGCAAATAGCCAAGATGATGATTTGGTCTTCAAAACATAAACATTTGCAAATTAACTTGAAGTTCATGAAAGAATTATTCTCGTCTGCATGCTGTCAAAATTTAAAGTTGTGAAGTTGAATAAGGCAACAAACAAGAGTTTCTTTGACACCACTTTTTTGCGGACAGCTTCAAAGTTTCATTGAGTCTGCACAGTATGCACATCACATGCTGGAGTGAACCTCGAATATCAAGCCTTTGTTTTTCTTTATCTTTTGAGAGGAGGAGGTGCACATACAGGTGGTCTTTATAAAATCATATCTACTAACCTAAATAGGGAATACGACCATAGGTGACCAGCTCAGTTAATAGAATACTTTCTAGAATTCTAAAATTCCACAACACAAGAAGTTTCAATTCCATACTTTATCCATATCATTTGTTTTGCAATTATCTCTGTTATTGTTTGAATATTTTTTGTGCCATTATTAATTTGTAACTACATCGCAATTCGGCCTTAGCCGCGATGATGTATTTATTTTTATGAATAAACCATCTATCTATCAATCTGTCTGTCTGTCTGTCTGTCTGTCTATCTATCTATCTATCTATCTATCCAGAAACCAGATTACATAGTGAATTGGCCATAGAGGGCAGTATATAAGGTTGTCTCTATACAGAGGTTATATCTACATGTACCTACCTGGATAGGGAATACGACCATAGGTGACCAGCTCAGTTAATAGAATACCAAACGACCAGACATCAGATTTGATTGTGAATCGGCCATAGAGGGCAGCCTCTGGTGACGTCCACTTGATGGGGAACTTCGCACCTACGATTAAAAGGAGAAAATACGTCAACAACAGTCAAAAAGTTTGAAGATGGAAAATGTGAGAACCGGGCAATGTTTTCTGACAAGCCCTATTGAATCCCACAATTACCATAAGCACAGTGCCTCTCAGCCAATCAAAATCAAGGCATGTTGTCAGATCAGACAACTTTTCAGACAAAAAATGTTGATGAAACACTTCATAGAAGGGAGGGGGTGTTTCACAAAGTCAGACTAAACATTTTACCTTATTTAAATCAAAGTTTTCACATGCAAATTTAAAATGTTTTAAACTTGTAAAAACACTTTCTATCAATCGCTTTTTAGGTCACAATTATGAAGTTTTATTCTCTAAGTACTTTTTTGCTGCCACAACTATGAAGGGGGGGTGAGCTGGGCTACCAAAAATGAACAATACAACTTCACTAGATTATGCCATAAGCCAGGTAAGTGTTACACATATCTGTTCTTACAAGGGACTTGGTGAATGACTAGTGATCCTTTCTCGGGCACTGGATCAGCATTAATGAAAATATGGTGTACATAAGTCTATCACCATACTTGCCAACTTTAGAAGAAAAAAAAGAGGAATCCATTTTTCACGCAGAGTAACGGCGTGTGACATTTTGCGCGGGAAGGGTGTGGGGGTACCCCCCTGCCACGGTTAGAAATTTTTGGAATTTTAGAACATGAAATGGGGGGCTTTCCTTCACTTTTGAAGTGCCTTTTACCTGTCCACAAAGGAGAAAAATATCTTAATTTTGTCCCAAAGTAATGAAATATGAAACAGGAAAATCAACAGGATTCATTTCATGACATTGTACCATATTTTTTTACTTCAAAAACATGTATTTCCATTACAATAATAACTGGATATTTCTCAGAGTATTCGGCCAAATCGTGGTTTTGGGAACCACTCGTAGATTTGTGTACGCGCACTTGTGTACAAAGTTAATGGAGGTGGAAATAGGGAACCGTGCGTGTGACTGACTAAAGCGCTGCTGTATTGAAGTGAACGGTGGTTCCCAAAATCACGATAATGCCGAATACTCCTTGTATTTCTAAACAATTTTGGCTTTATTTCACGAAAAAAGACTAACAGTCTAAATGCATATGTAACTTACACATGAATTTATTCAATTGCAAATGCACCGGTACGGTACTCACTAACCCAGGGAGCTCCGACCCGCGAAGCGAGCGGGCCGCGACTGGGCTAGGTACCGGTACTCAGTCACTGCCCACTGCACTCACGCACTGTCTGTAAACGATCGGAATCACAGTCACAACTCACATTCACAATCCAAACGACGCATTGGCGACGGTATCCAGTTTCTACACACTAAATTTGTAATTTTGGCTTCAAAATTTCACGGAAAACTATATCCTTTGGCCATTAATCCGACGATCGTTGAGCTTGATCTTACGTTTGCACCCGCACCCATATGCACTTGCAGCGCAGTAACGGCCCGTCGATAACCCGGCGGCACAGGCCGAAGCTCCCTGGGTTAGCAGCGAGGTATACTCGCGCTCGCGACGTCGCAGCATGCATTGTATTTGCATGTGTTGTCGCTCTAGCTGTGTTTGCACGCGCTTCTGCAATGTGGGGGCTTGTGAGATAGGCAAAGTGAAAAACTACGTACAAGAGTGTGTTCAGTTAGTGGAAAAATAATGCTATTTGGGATATCGCGATATCCAGGTGCCCGCAAGCTTCAGATTGGTCTAACCTTCGCTCCAGCCGTTTTCTCAATATTATCAATGTAAAAATCAATGAAAATCTGAATTATGGGGTTGATATTCGTAATGCGGAATTGGCAATAAAAAATCGGGATGATTCCGCCAAAATCGGAATGGTTGGCAAATATGTATCACTGACCTCAAGAAAGAATCACCAGCAGCTCATAAAGTCGTTCTTGAAGGGATGGTCCGGGCTGAAAGTATTTATAGCTTAATAAATAGAGTAGAATTCACTGAGCAAAATGCCGAAAATTTCATCAAAATCGGATAACAAATAAAAAAGTTAATGAATTTTAAATTTTAGAAATATTTTGTAAAAACAGTCGTCATGAATATTGATTAGGTGGGCTGATGATGTCACATCTCCACTTGTTCTTTAGTATTTTATTATATGAAATTAGGTTTATTCAAATTTTTTCCTCCAAGAACTAGAAAAATTGGATTGACAACTGATTTAGTGCATTAGCTATTTATTGCTGCAACTTATTTCATTATAAGGGAGACATATAATTCACACAAGTATGAAATAATGAAAATATTATGGTTTTATGTAATAACATCAGAAAATGGAAAGTGGAGATGTGACATCATCAGCCCACCTAATGAATATTCATGACTGTTTTAAAAAAATATTGCTAAACTTTAAACTTCAATAACTTCTATTATTTGTTATCCGATTTTGATGAAATTTTCAGCGTTTTGCTTAGTGAATTCTACTCTATGTATTAAGATATAGTTTCAGCCCGGATCATCCCTTTAACTTGAGAACAGCCCTATGAGACACCCATGCTATGTAAATGTATGAATTTTCTTTTATTACACGTAGGCTTACTAAGCCCCTCAGTAGAAATTCCCATTCAAAATATAGAACACAAACCAATTTCATTTTAACTCATCATAAAAAGTAATTAGAGCTTACCTTGTCTTGCCTGGTACTCGTTATCCTCTATCATTCGGGCAAGGCCAAAGTCAGCTACTTTACAGATATTACCAGTGTTCACCAACACATTCCTCGCAGCGAGATCTCGATGAACAAAGTTCTTCCTTTCTAGGTACGCCATCCCATTGGCAATCTACACGAGGGTCAAAGGTCACATAGAGGCCATTAGCTTCTACCTGCCTTTAAGGCACATTATGTATTAAGCGCTCTAGAAATACAATGTATCATTACTATCATCACTAAAATCTCACTGTAAACACTGTAAATATTTAGCAATAATTGGAAACATTTGTAACTAAAAACAAAAGAGAATTCTTTTCCTGATAAACTTGTCAGACCTACATGTAAATCGTTTAAATTGGATGAAGAGGCAAGGTGTAAATTATGTATAAGTGGCAAATGTTTGTATCTTTAGCATAGTGTAATTTTTATTTTCATATTTAAAGCTTCATTTGTAGATTTGTTCATAATTGTAGATTATTTCAATCATCTCATCACAGGTTTCCCATCTGTTATGTCCTCTAACATGGCTGCTTAGGTCATGTGGGGGAATCCTCTATTGTACCTACGTTTAATTCATGAATCATATCGTGATGCCACCTGACCCTATGCTTGCAAAAGTACATTGGATAGTTCAGGCACAATAGTTCAAATTATTCACATCAAGCCTCCCATTTTGCTAGCATACAAGTTAAGCAGACGTTCTACATGAATAAATAACTGTGTAATATTACCTGTGCTCCCATGTCTACAAGCTGAGGTAGTTTCAGGTGTCGACCGTCTCCGTCTTTCAAGTAATCTAAAAGACTGCCATGTTTCATCAACTCTGTCACGATGTAAATAGGTTCCTGAAAGAAAGATTCAGGGAATCTATAGTTCAATAATACAGTAAAATATGCTTTTGTGTGAAAGTACTACATATATCAATCACCTTTTTTTATAATAAATTTTTGTTGTTGTAAAGTGTATAATTTTGTTCACATGTGTTGTTTGATGTAAATATAGCAGATTATTACTGGACAATGTAGAGCTTGCCTGTACTCCAAGCTACTTGGGGTTTGCTACAAATTGATGCAGAGGTTCAAGGTTCTAGCCCTGGTCATTTGGAGAAAAAATATGGTGGTGACAGGCCTGTGTTCAGAGCTTTTTCTTTTTAGAATTTTGAATAGAAGTGATTTGGAAACTTTTCTGAAAAAATAAAGGAAGAGATATTTCAACTTTCTAATGCAGTAGAGACACACATTTAGCTTGCCACATTCTAGTCATTTGTGCATTGTGCATGACATTGTGAAACTACTGCCCCCCCCCCATGCAATGCAACACCATTGACAGCTTTGTTACATGCAGCCCCATATATACACATAACTTTTGGTGGGTTTTTTAACATGTAGTCCCATATACTCTAAACCAGAGTGTGGTTTTTGACCATGGATGTAGTCCTGCATGCACTAGACCCATGTGCGGTTTTGTCGACAACGTACCCTATCTGAGCAGACTGCGTAGAGCTGTACCAGGTTTTCATGTCTACATGTCTTCATAATGGTGGCCTCAGCCAGGAAGGCTGCCGGGGTCATAGTCTTTGGCTTCAGGGTTTTGACAGCGACCTCTGTATTACCATTCCACAGACCTGAAACAAAAAATACAAGACGATGGGATGAATATTAACATGTTTCTTGGTAAAAAAGTCAAGAAGAGGCTGTAAAGTAATAATAAAGTGGTTCCAATTGTTCTGCATTTCTCAGATTTGTCCACAACAAATCAAGAGGCTGTAAAGTAATAATAAAGTGGTTCCAATAGTTCTGCATTTCTCAGTTTGTCCTCAACAGAACACGCTAAATATCATGGATTCAGTACTTGTAACATAAAATGTACCTCAATTAGAAAATAGACATGGCAATCCAATAAAATCCAGGAAGTTGCAGAGCCCCACACCAAGATTGACTTGCACAATCACAGGATGATGAGACAAATACGGTGTTGTAGCTGGTATTGGGATTGACCTCGGAAAATATGACGTATTTCCAGCAATTTGTGTTGAGCTCCGGTGTTGAATGTCCTCTGCTGAACCGAGCATTACAGCTGGTGTTGACGATCTACGTGCAATTTCCCTATTCACCAACACCAACCCCCAGGGATTGGGAAAATCGTGATTTCAAGTTCGGTGTTGGTGTTGATGAACTGTAGTTCACGAACAGGAGGCGAACACGATGAAACGCCCCCGTAAAATTATCTATTACAGTTAAGATGAGCGCAAATCATAAGAGTTTTACACATTTTAATGTAATATAATATTTATACTTTCTGATTATTGCAGTGATTTTAACCTGTGCATTCTGTACGTTAAGATTGTACTGCAATTTCCTGATTTCACTTTCGTCGTCAAGAATTTCTCACGTAAAGTTGAGATAATCAGCAGCGCAGTGCAGAGGCATGACGTCATAGGGTATCGATAACGCAATCGGTATCGCTTCTCTGAACTCAGCTCGGTGTTGGGGCTCGGTTCAGCAGCCTTTTCACGCTCTCAACACGAACACCGTACTTGAAATCACCCATTATATCTTATATGTCATACGAGCCCATCCTACTAAAGCAATGACAAGACAGCACAAACTTGACTAAACTCAGGATTATCATTTTCATTGGGTTGCAAATATTCTCAACCATCCTAAGACCTCAATGTTTTTAGCAGTTGTCATGATTGTTCATCTTGCACAAACCTATGGATCATGCTAACGTGGATATGTTCAATATTATCTTTAAAATGTTGCTTGCTTCTGGATGATCAGTCAACTACCTACTACCATCCCTTTCTCCTCACTGACCATCCTACATATACCCAGCCAAGATTACGTAAATCCCCTTCCGGCTTCGTATTGTAGTCTCCTTGTAATTACTTTTTAATGTGGTCGGCCATGTTTCATTGATTTCTCATTGCGCAATATTTGAAACAGAGTGAAAAACTGTCATGGCAAAAGCATTGATCATCATTGTATCAAACTTACGCTAAGCAAGTCCTATACTATACAAATAGGCATGAGCGTGATGGTGCGAGATTTCACATAAGGTGAAAGAAAAATGCTCTAGTCAATCAGACGTTAGCCGAGTTGAATAGAGCGTCTCATCCTTTCACAGAATGAAAAATCTCGCACTATTGCACGAATAAGAATATTCGCCATTTGTGTTGCACAATGACTTGGAAGTTAGCGAAAATACAAACAATTGTTTTTTTTCCCACACATATCTATGAAAATAAGAAAATTTTGAAAGCGAAAGTTAAAGTCGTTCAAACGCGCGTCTGATCTGCAGCAGCAATGCGCATTTCAGTCAGTAAACCCGGCCCTACGCGTATTGCACCTCAATTCACTAAGCGCATGCAATACGTTAAATCATATTTTTATGGTGAGGTCACTTTTTCCTGACCCATACAACGGTACATGTACGTGTGCAACGGTACAAATGGTTGACATTCAGCGTCTCATTTGCTAGCGTACAACAAGCTAAGTAGGTGGTGTAGAACAGGACAGCTCCCCCTTCTACATGTACTTCTTAATTTAGTGCCACTTTGAACTTGACGTACCTTTCCATACTTCTCCAAACTGTCCTGCGCCGAGCTTGGAATCTAGTCTGAGTGACTCTCTTGGTATCTCCCACATGTCCTTGCCAAGACCAGCGGTATTAGGATTCTCCTTCGGGCATGGTGTGGACAGTGAACAACACAATCCATCGGCAGATTCTAGAAAGAACAAATAAATGGATTTAAGATTTATTAAGATTTATTTTAAGATTTAAGACATCTGTGAGGGTTTCCTTCTTCAGATACGGTACAGACTGCAAACAACACAACACAGCCTATTGGCAGATTCTAGAATCAAACAAAAGTGTCGCTGTGGCGAGCAAATAATACGCCTCCTGTAACTCGGAAAATGGAGTTATTAGTCGAGGAAGAAAAGTGTAAGGTGGCATCTTGACCTTTTGACCTCAAAATCGATAGAACTCCTCAAATCCATGCTAGTATCATACACACCAAAATACATGACCCTAGGGTAAGTTAAACTGAAGTTATTGCATTTACTAAAAAAGTTAACGAACGGAAGGACAGACAGACACCGTAATAAGTCCCGTAGGACAGGAGTATAATAAAAACAAGATGGATTTAAGACATATATAGGTTTTTCTTCTTCAGCCTCAGGTATGGTACAGACTGCGAACAACACAGCCTAAACAAAGATTTTAGAAACAAAAATGAAATGGATTTAAGACATCTATTACGGTTTTCTTCTGCAGGTATGGTATGGCCTGCGAACAACACAAAACATCGCCAGATTCTGGAAACAATATAAAAGGATTTGAGGCATTTATTACTATTCTCTTATTAAAGGGATGGTCAAGGCTGTTTATAAATATTTTTTGAAAATGGTTTTATGCACATTGTCATGAATGTTCATCAGGTTGGCTGATGATGTCACATCCCCACTTTCCTTTTTTTTATGTTATTACATGAAATCATAAATGTTTCATTTTTCCATACATGTCTATTAAATGATGTCTCCATTTTGATGAAATAAAGTTGCGGCAATAAATAACTAATGCACTTAACCAGTTTTGTTAATAAACCTCATTTCATATAATAAAATACGAAAGAACAAGAGGGGATATGACATCATCAGCCCACCTAATGTATATTCATAAAGACATGCCTAGAACTGTTTCACCGGAATGCAAATCTTTAAAATTCAATAACTTTGTTATTTGTTATCCGATTTTGATCAAATTTTCAGCATTTTGCTCTGTAAATTCTACTCTACTGTATTTATTAAGATAAAAATATCTCCAGCCTGGATCATCCCATTATTAAAGGGCATAGTATCAACGAGCAACAACACAATTCATTGTCAGATTCTAGAAAGAGTAAAAGTACTTGAGAGGGTTTTCTGCTTCAATTAGGGTATCGACAGCGAGTGATATAACTCATCAATACAAATCAAAATAATCCTGATCATTTTGCTAGCATTGATTGTCAAAGCTATTTCAAACAGGCACAATCTGGCATAGTATATATGTATTACAGTACATGCTTGAGGTTTCTCAACCTTTCTGTGACTGAATAATCTCATCTCTTATACTTTGAAAATAGTTGAAAGTGATTTAAGATGACTATGGAGTATGATACCCATACACGCCAATCCCCCCCCTAATTTACCCTCTCTCTCTCTCAAGAATCCTAAATGAACCAAAAACTACATATTTTCTTTCCAAACGTGTAATTTAGGAATGCTAGAAGGTGAACATTACCAGTCGGCTAAAATGATCACTGTGGACATTACACTACAATTACTTGTATTGACAAATATAGACATGTCAAGTACAGGTGGACGAAGGATACATGATCATAGACTTTTACTTTCAGTATCACAATAATACAAATGACTTCAAGGGGAGACCTACACCAACAGAGTTTTAATTTTAACTATTGTATCTTTGTAACTGCAGGCTAAGGGCATAACTAATACTCCATGGATTGGACTTACATGTACATTACTTTCTTAATGCAGGAAGTAAATCAAAGTCACTTATGGAGGAAATGTACAGGATATAAATGTGAGTTTCTTTGATTTTTTTTTGTCAAATTGCAGACACCACATCTTCATAGTGTATTTGTTTTGTTCAGGGTTCCCACAGAAATTTGAAAACAGAATTCCATGACATTTTCATGACTAAATTCCTGCTTTCCAGTTTCCATGACTTCCTGTGACATCCCGGGAGTTAGAATTTGTAGAATTTGGGATGCCACAAAACTGGGGGAAAAATGGAAATCATGAACACCAATTATAATAGCAGAGTATCAAAGCTGCGAGACTGGAAAGCTGCCAAAGCCAAGAGCAGGCCTACCAACCTGTAAACATACAAAATAGGAGTGATTCATTTACAAAATAGGAGTCACAGCATATTTCCCATAGATGACTGTACATAATACATGGACAAAAAAGGAGAATTTTCTTTCCCTATGATATAATGGATATTAAAAATTTCCAAAAAAGGAGTAACTCCTTTTAAAAAGGAGTAGTTGGCAGGCCTGCAAGAGGTAAATGCAATTCCATGACTTTCGCATGACTCTTCACAAATTTTCAAAATTTTCTGACTTTTCCATGACTGCAAATTTTACCAGGATTTTCTATGACTGTGGGAACTCTGTTGTTTTGATTTCCTTTCATTTTTGGAGGAGGGGAGATAGGGGGGTCTGTAATTAATGATTTATGATTCAACTTAGCAAAACTAACATACAAATCACTCATACCACAAACGCGCATGTTCATCACGTACATGTACTGTATATCATCAGTAACGGTGCAGGAAATGCATGATGTCGACAGGCTATTTAACCGTAATGATAAACTTTGATGTCTTTTAGAATTCCAAAATTTAATACTTAGGGGCGACCATCTACTTTAAAGTCGCCGCGAGATGCCAGCAAAATATTCAAGAACAGTTGAGAAAATCATTTTTTTACATACCGTACAGCAGAATAATGAGAAATGTTTTTACAGCACAACTGCTTAAGTTGCTCAATAAAATAGCTCTTGAAAATGGCCTCATAATTCCATAATCACCCCAAAGTGGAAGAAAAGTAGCACCTAAAGTATGAACATTATTTTATACCCAGATCAGTGAGGTAAAACAAATAAATCCCCAAAACTACTTACGTTCATAGTGGTGGACGAGTTCTAGCAGTGTTTGGAACTGGCTTCGTTGTGTGATGTAATAGCCGGAATCATTGTCCAGTTTTCTGATTCGGTAATGCTTGATATGCTCCCCTTTACCCGGGTCGTAGTCTCGCACAGACAGAGAGAATGTACCTGAAGAAAAAATATAATAAACAAAATACAACAATGAATGATAAAAGGCGCGATCGACGTAAGAAAGAATTTGAATATTTCTATTGTGCATACATCATTTCCAAGGAATGCTCAATGCACCCAACGAAAAAACAAACAGTAAAGGATATTAGAAATATCATCATACATAAATTAGGGATGCCAGTTGGAATTGATCAGAGGGCTTGAAAATCACCTAGAATACAATATTATGTACACAAAAGTGCTAAAAATATGGCCTGAAAATAAACTGCCAGAGCCTGAATTCAGGCTTTTGCCTGAAGACTGGCATCCTTGATGAATCAAAGAAAAAATCAAAATGCAAAGTGAAAGGAACAGAGGGGGTTAGCTAGGATATTAAAGTTTTATCCAGAGACTTTATATTGGCACAATTTTTTTATGCTCGGACACAGAAATCTCTTGAACTTTTCTCCTATTCTCTATAACATTTTTTTGCTTGGAAATGCCCCAATTACCAATGTCATATAAATGGGGTGAAAAACAGCCCTTCATAAAAATTGTCATATTTATTTCAAATTTGATTGCAATTTTTGTGTTTTATTTACCATTTTGCACATTTAACTATTGTATTTTTAATCACTAGAGGGTATTCATTTGTCTCGCAATCTACTATGGTCAACAAGGAAATTCGTGATCACTCTCGCAAAAAGTGTTCACTGGCTTTCTAGGAAATTCGTGATCACTCTCGCAAACAAGTGGAATGCCTCTGGCCGTCTCACCTGCATCACGCGGTTCAATATAGCAGCAGTGCTGACTTTGCATACTACTCTAACTCGCACAAGATGTTCAGTGATACATGGTTACTCTTATGTCCTCTTTTTATGAACTAGACCAATAAACTTACAGAGATATGATGGTTATTCAACAAAAAACCCCAACATGGCCAAAGTTCATTGACCTTACATGACCTTTGACCTTGATCATGTGACCTGAAACTGGAACAGGATGTTCAGTGATACTTGATTACTCTTATGTACAAGTTTCATGAATCAGATCCATAAACTTTCAAAGTTATGATGGTAATTCAACAGATACACCCAATTCGGCTAAAGTTCATTGACCTTTGACCTTGGACATGTGACCTGAAACACGCACAGGATGTTCAGTGATACTTGATTACTCTAATGTCCAAGTTTAACGAACTAGACCAATAAACTTTCAAAGTTATGATGGTAATTCAACAGATACCCCCGATTCGGCCAAAGTTCATTGACCCTAAATGACCTTTGACCTTAATCATGAGACCTGAAACTTGCACAAAATGTTCAGTGATGCTTGATTACTATTATGTCCAAGTTTCATGAATCAGATCCATAAACATTCAAAGTTATGATGGGAATTCAACAGATATCCCCAATTCGTCCAAAGTTCATTGACCCTAAATGACCTTTGACCTTGGTCATGTGACGTGAAACTCATGCAGGATGTTCAGTGATACTTGATTAACCTTATGTTCAAGTTTCATGAACTAGGTCCATATATTTTCTAAGTTATGATGACATTTCAAAAACTTAACCTCAGGTTAAGATTTCGATGTTGATTCCTCCAACATGGTCTAAGTTCATTGACCCTAAATGACCTTTGACCTTGGTCATGTGACATGAAACTCTAATAGGATGTTTAGTAATACTTGATTAACCTTATGGCCAAGTTTTATTAACTAGGTCCATATACTTTCTAAGTTATGATGTCATTTCAAAAACTTAACCTCAGGTTAAGATTTGATGTTGATGCCGCCGCCGTCGCCGTCGGAAAAGCGGCGCCTATAGTCTCACTTTGCTTCGCAGGTGAGACAAAAATGTTCACTAGCTTACAAGTTCACAAGCTTTTGAGTGCCGCTGCAACTCTTTATCACTTGATAAAGGCACTCGAAAACTCGTGAACTTGTAAGCTAGTGAACAATTTTTGCGAGAGTGATCACAAATTTCCTAGAAAGCCAGTGAACACTTTGCGAGAGTGATCACGAATTTCCTTGTTGACCATAGTAGATTGCGAGACAAATGAATACCCTCTAGCGATTATTTCAATCCGCAATAATGAACCTATTTAGTATTATTGTATTTTTCATACTAAATAAAGTCAACTGAGCTGAAATATATTCCTCTACTAGTTTCATAGATTATGGAAAATCAGAGACTACAATTCTCTGATGTTCATGAAACCTTTTAGACCATCTTTTTCTTCATCCTACCTTCTTTTTTATCTTTCTTTCAATCTATTATTCTTCTACTCACCGGGATTTGCCTCTCCATCTCTCACAATAAAAGTTCCTTTCTGAAGCCCGGGAGCCAGGAGCTTCTTCTCTGCATCCTTACGACCGACCTTGCCAAAGTACCAACTGGGCAGGGAAACAGAAGAAAAATAACAATGATGGCAAATAACAATCGTAATTATGAAGTAATAAAAAGAGAGTACAACAAGACCTTTTAAACCTCCATAAACTTGCTTATTTCATAACTAATTTTGATGAAACTTGTTTTACATTGTTCTCTCATTTTATTCTATCCAATAAAAGTGCTTCTTTTCTTGGGTTTTGGTTTCCTTTAAGACGGAAGGAGGGGAGCATTAAGCCACAACACTTTATATCAAATTACATGTACATGTACTTTTAGATCTTGTTTACGGTCATTAGAAAGTGGCTGACGATTTCCATTAAAAAAGCAATCAGAAACAAAATGTCAAAAAACAAAGGAATACAAAAGAAATTTTAAAAACAATACACAGGCACAATATGGTGATATTCATTTTTTTCAAGTACAGTTAATCAGAATCTTACAGTTTGTGAATAAAAAAATACATGTAGCACATTGAGAAAATATTGCAAAGAGGGCATCTGAGCCCCCCCCCCTCCAGTACAAAAAGGTTAAAGTTGACCCTGCCTTGGCTTTAATATAAAGTGAAAATAGGGAAATTACCCATAAAAGTGCTGTACTATACATGAAGTACATGGAAACAAGAGTACATTTTCACAAGAAGCTTGAACATGTATATTGAATGCACAATTCGTGATCATAAAAAAAATACTGGACTGGATTGATTTCAGCTCAGGAAGGGAAATTGAGACAGGAAATACTTGACTAAAACTATAAAAACACAAGCAATTTTAATACTTAACTACATCTTTGTATAAAAAAAAAGTCGGTCTGCATAAAACACGTACATCATGCTTGACTCCACTATTAGATTTTGAAAACAACACAAGTGAAGCATAGTTCATTTTTTATGATTAATAAATATTAATATATTACAGCATGCAAATGTTCCAGCATGCAAACGCTCCAGCGGGCACCAAGCACCAGCGCAGACCCTGATTGGCCAGCGGCTTTGGCCAATCACGGCGCGGCTCACACATGAGTGGAGCAGGACAATAGCTCCAGACGCTATATAACCCGTGCGCAGCAGCGTCTTTGCTCATTGCGTGATGAAGTCTAGCAGCTTGCAGACGAAACGTCGCTTTCCCACTACGTTTGATCCATCGTGAGACAACTGGTTAATTCTACTACTCAATAAATATTTCATTTGAGTTTGCACAATTAAGTACTAGGCCCGTTTCGGGTACACGTGTACACGCACGGTCAAGTCAGTGCACGTGTACTAAATTCCATCACCATGTACACGGTAGCATCTGCATAAAGCTTG
Source organism: Lytechinus variegatus (assembly GCF_018143015.1). Taxonomy (NCBI): domain Eukaryota; kingdom Metazoa; phylum Echinodermata; class Echinoidea; order Temnopleuroida; family Toxopneustidae; genus Lytechinus; species Lytechinus variegatus. The sequence goes on from NC_054756.1 coordinate 13,124,263, forward strand.
CGTGGGACTGTAAAGTCAGTGAACAAGCTCACAGCCTCACATTTATTCTTAGTTCTAAGACACTGCACATGTTTTAATCACTAATATGTCAATATATTTCAATTAACCTAGAGTGAGTTTACTTCCAAAATCGCCGATTTAATCCACATTTATTCTGGAGACTCAAGTTTTTGTACCACACGAAATGGGTATGCTCCGGTCAGTGCAGGGCCCTAGTTAGCGCCGACGTTCGTTGGATGCGCAATTTGCATACTGTACCGTACATACATGCACAGATCGCTGCAGAATTGAGTGTAACTGAAGTTATCGATAGATTTTCATTATTTCATTGCCAATTTGAGGAGCGTGTGTTTGTAGGCTTGTAGCACATGTGTATGAGCGTATAACACGTAACGATACTCTCTAAAGCGTTATTCAATCACTTTTAGAGCCAATTTGAGAATCACCAATTGCGACAGCGATCATTGCTCCAGTTACGTGTTATACGCTCATAAACATATGCTACAAGCCTACAAACACACGCTCCTCAAATTGGCAATGAAATAATGAAAATCTATCGATAACTTCAGTTACACTAAATTCTGCAGCGATCTGTGCATGCATGTACGGTACAGTATGCAAAATGCGCATCCAACGAACGTCGGCGCTAACTAGGGCCCTGCACTGATTTACTTTTGTATTCTTTATTAATTTAATGCGCTGCTAAGCTGAGTAAACTTTTTAATTGCACCAATTTTTGTGGATTGATACTTCTAACTTCTCAGGTAAGTTTTAAATCCGTGACTTAGGCTACTTGTAGGAAACACTGAAAACATACTGTAACTCACTCTCACTCAGTGTTTACGTGTACACGACCGAAAAACTCGCCGTGTACACGTGCATCGAAAATGGACTTTCAAACCGGGCCTATTAAGTACATTACTGTTGTTTGCAACCTGGAGGGGTAGATCTTTGCACATACTTACTTTTGTGTGGTTTTCAAGCACGTATAGTAGCATTTTTAGCATTATTGGGAAAATGTTCTCTGTGAGTGGTACATGTAATATCCAGGGGGCCGTTTCATAAAGCTGTTCGTAAGTTAAGAGCGACTTTAAGAACGACTGGTGAACCCATCTTACGCGCTAAACCATCACCAATTCAACATACATGTACCATTTACCGCAAGAAAGGATGATAAGGATCACCAGTCGTTCTTAAAGTCGCTCTTAATATGAACAGCTTTATGAATCACCCACCAGATTAAAAACAGACATCCTACCGATGAGCCTCTATGTCCCCTTTCCACTAGCCTTGGATGACATTATGTGCCATTTTAATCCCACCCCCAATTTTGCATGCTGTAATATATGTTAAAATATATACCCTTTTTAAAAGTGTAAATTGAATAACTACTCGTAGTACATACACTGTAGATATTGGTTGTCTATAAATGTGACAGATTTCCATGTATGTATGCTGTCTGTATCCTCTCAATACAGATCAGGAAGTTCTTTAAAATACTGATTTGTTTATATATTCACAGGAAAATATGTACATGTATAAACAGAATAGTCTAATTTCTTCCTTAATAGTTTTTTTCTTATATTACTGTCATTTGACCTCTAGTTCTCTCTTCCCCCTTTCTTATTTCTATCCTTACCCTTCTCCCCTTCCCTTTTCTCCCTGGATTTCTTTTTTTTTCTTTAATACTGTAGTTTGTTGTCTAGTTTTCTTCTCCCCCTTTCTTTTTCCCCCCATACCCCCCTTTCTTCCTCCATGTATTTTTCTACTGAATGTCATTTGTAGTTTCTCCCCCTTCCCTTTCACTTTTTAATTCTTTAATACTGTTATTTGTTGGATACATTGTAGTTTTCTTCTTATTCCCCATCCTTCTTTCAATCACTGTTTCCCCCCTCCTTTTTTTATTTTGTACCGTCATTTGTTTTTCTTCTCTCCTTTTTCAAACGATTCTCATTCTTCACCTGCTTTCCTTCCTCCTATCCCTTCCTTCTTCCCTCCATTATTTGCATTGACGCCCAATGGCGACAATGCATTGTTCTTGTTCCATATTCCTATTCCGTAATCTTCTTCTTCTTCCACCAAAATCCCATTTGTTTAACACATGGTTTTGTTAGCTCTACCCTGACTCCGTCCCTGATCCAAATTCATCCAAATTTGGTAGACATGTTGTCCAGCATCCCTAGTTGTGCCTCTCGTCTTCCATTTTCCAAAATCACTCATGCATGACCATCCAGGCGCCATTTTGTCAATTTCAAGTCCATTTGCATACCATTCTTCATTCTTTCATATCTCAGTTATCCTGCATGCTACAGACTTCTAACAAATTGCTATAGATAGTCCAAGAGTTGCTCCATCATCTGCGACGTATAACTTGACCTTCAAAATGCCATCTTCATGCCTTAAATTCAAATCCGAAATAGCCTTCCTTCAAAAACTTCATATTTATTGAAATGTAATGTCTAAAAGTCGTAAAATGGCCGTAACTTTTGTGTTTTTATTCATTTTGCGCTCATTCTTTTAGAAATTGATCACGGTATCATAACATACATGCTACTAAGTTTTCACGCATCATTGATCTTCCGTCATTGAAATAGCGCCCTCTAAAGTTTCAAAAACGCTTACCTTTGAATGCCCCTCATTGCGCCATGCATGGCCAAACCCGTACCCTTTCTTGGATTTAGGGTCTTCAAGATATGCCCTTTCATGCCATTTAAAAAAATATATACCTTACAACTGACGAAATATCTCAAAAATGCTCCCGAAAATCAGCAAAATACCCAAAAATGCACTTTACTGCCAGCACAACTTCAACTTGCTCTTATTTCCTTATTATTGAAGCTTATTCTTTTTAACTTGGCAGATATGAGTATTGATATATACTTAAACAGTTCGTTAATGTTTTGTAACAGAAACTAACAAATTGCTGACGGTAGCTTAAAATTATTGTGCAAAACCTTCATTTTTAATGTCTTTCTTTATATGGCATTTACTTCCGGTCTATTGCCTCCACACAAATAAAAGTGGTATCAATGTCACCGCATTGGAATACTCTTTCCAGTGATACCAAATACGACATAGGTTACAACAGAAAATTTCAAGATAAGTCAATCTGAACACATGGTATACTGCTCACAATGCACACATTTTCAACAACCACGTATGGGCCGCCAATATGGTCTAAAAAATTTTACTCGAGAATGTAACTTCCTATGGACAGCAAAATGTGCTAATATCCAATTTGATTAACATGTAATATTTGTTAGTCCTCCCCTGCCACCGTTCCTCATCAAAATTCATTCTAATTTGGTAGACATGTTATCCATAATTAGTGACCATAACTTTATAAATAGCGCCCTCTATTGCAAAGTCTTAAAATAGTTGAATTGCCATAACTTCCTTTGAATTTAGTTTTGTCTCATATTTTCAGGGTTTGCCAATTGTATCATTTCACATAATCTAACTGTGTTTTACGCATCAGTGACCATTCCTTTAAGAAATAGCGCCCTCTAATATTTTGAGAATGTATATCATCTACAGTTTTCTTTCTATCTCTTTCTGTTTCTTGCCCTCTATTAAATCAGAGGCGTCAATGCATGCACATCGTTCTGAAACGATTGCAGTTCTATTTCTCTTCTTGCTCTCATTATCATGATTTTTTTTTCCAATTTTCTTCTCCCCTTTCTTTTTACTTTTTGTCCTTCCCCTTCTCCTCCTCTTCCCCTCTTCTTCCTCTTTCTCCTCCTCCTGTTCTCATACTTCTACCTCTTTATTTTGTTCTTCTTCATCATCATCTTTCCCCTCCTTCATTCTCTTCCTCTTCCTCAATGTAATTGGAGTTCAATCACATTGAATTGGGGAAGTCTACGGAATATTCTTCTCTTTGTGAAATCATATACAAGGCCTATTTCCTGACAAGTATTTTTCAGATGTAACCTTTGAAATGAGGAAGGACTTTAATAAACTCACAAAGCCGGACATACATTACACATACTGATTAATTCCTCCCTTGAAGAGGTACTGTACATATACACGGCTAACATGACAATCTCATTTTGATCCTCAAATTGGTGACAATCAATAATAAACTTAAAATTGATTTCAATACTTTGGAAGAAAATAATTTAAAATTTTCAGGCTAATGATGAGGTTTGAATCTCAAAACGTGTTGAATAAAATGATACAATCTCTTCATTATTTTTGTCTTTTACAATATAGGCTATGGATATAACATGAGTCAAAATAAATAGAGCAAACCTTTCTTTTTTGCCCATTTGCATTGGTATTAGAGTGATTTTGTTGTTTCTATTGTGTTGCCAATTTAGAGAATGTAATGATTACAAATAAAAACTTTTATTCAGGAGTGGTATCATACTGCATACTGTACCACATACTGCTTAGGAAAATGATATCCTTCTAAATTTTCTCTTTCTGATCATATTCCATGTGATTGGATACATAAGTTCTGTATAAAAATGGTGAATCCCTTTACCCCATGTTCAATGAGATGAGGATAATATCAGATTCATAACTTCGGACATCTGACTCTTAAACCGGCGTGAGGGGGTAAAGAACAATGTCAGTGAGGGTGCTGTATTTGGGCCCCCTTCCTCTCCCCCAGCCATAATCAGGGACTTTTTATAACCAGTTATGAGATGTAAAACCAAGAGTGGTGTGTCACAAAGACTATTCAAAATCTTACTAAAAAAATCACACTTATACATCCAGTTTCGTGAAGCATTACCAACCTGGTCAGATCATGCTCAAGAGCTGCATTCCAAATTGTTTGATTCAATTTATAGATTACGCAGTAAAATATTACATGGAGACAGGCAGACTAAAAATAATTATTCACCAATCCCCAAACCCTAATAGATTTACTGGTACTACAACTACTATTCAATACATTATATCCAATAATGTACTCACTCTTCAGCATCTATGCTCTTCACAGGAGATAAATTGTTTAATACTAAAGGATGTACCCCTCTACGCCAGTCATAGTCGACTTTGCTAACCACCAACTAATACTACAAGTACAATGTAGTTTTCACTGCATTATATCCAATAATTCTTCAGCATCTATGCTCTTCACAGGAGCTATATCGTTTAATACTAAAGGATGTACCCCTCTACGCCAGTCATAGTCGACTTTGCTAACCACCAACTAATACTACAAATACAATGTACTATTCATGCATTATATCGTATAATGTACTCACTCTGCAGCATCTATGCTCTTCACAGGAGCTATATCGTTTAATACTTAAGGATGTACCCCTCTACGCCAGTCATAGTCGACTTTGCTTACCACCAACTACCTGTAGTACTACAAACTATTCAATGCATTATATCAAATAATGTACTCACTCTTCAGCATCTATGCTCTTCACAGGAGCTATATCGTTTAATACCAAAGGATGTACCCCTCTACACCAGTCATAGTTGACTTTGCTAACCACCAACTAGTACTACAAATACAATGTACTATTCAATGCACTATACTCACTCTTCAGCATCTATGCTCTTCACAGGAGCTATGTAGTTACTAGGGATGTACCCCTCTCTTCCAGTCACTGTTGATTTAGCTAACCACCAATCCCCGTCTCTGCATACATTGGAAGTGGAAGGAAAATAAGAGAAAAGAGACATGTTAATTATGCATCATTTTTCAAAACAAATGAATCAAAATACTAAAAACATTTCTAAGCACTGATCTGACTTTAAAACTTCTTTATAAATGCGCAATCTCAGCGCCTCCACCCAGTAACAACTATCGGTAATCAGTGATATTTGGACGTTATCGCGACTGGTACAGAAGCTGCTCCTGCGACAATTGTTTCAAGTTTTATTTCACCTGAGATGTAGGATTACATGTAGGTTGCAATAGTGTTTTATATCAATATCTGTTGGTTTAGGGTAGGGTTAATTAAAATCCAGGGTTCAAGTATGTGGAATTTACAGAAGGGCAATAATTCCATGTACGTCCACCTCCCCCTATACGGTGTGACCTTTATGAAATTTTCTGTCTCTGATTTCTTGATTGTTTGACAGTCTGTAATGTTTTCAAAGGACCGTGGCTTGGTCAGTTTATGAAGTGAGGTATTAAAGACTCGAGAAAAATGGGGGTCATTTTGTGGAATTGCCCAGAAGAGCAATTGTTGCCGGAACCAATGTCATGACATTGTCCATCGATACAGGGAATAATTTTGCTTTACAAATTTTAATAGCATTTTAGCTCATGAGAAAAAAGCTCTAAGCTATTCAGTCCTATGTAAAAATATGCTATACAGAAGACTTTATGCATAGCAGTCATTAAAAAGTCTGGAGCAGATTGCAATGCGATACCAGGAAAATTATTCCCTGCGATATAAAAAATGTGGTCCCAAGCAGTGATCAATCACTGGTCATAATAAAGGAGCATGAGATATGTCATCACTGGTGATTAACAGTGCTATTGCAGAAGATACAAACTTCTAAGAAAGAGAATCAAAGAAAGATGACACCATTCTACTTCTTTCACGACATACATGTAGTTAATTTGCTATACATGGCCTTCACAGAAAAGTATATGTGGGCCTACATGGATTTATGCATGTCACTAGATTATACGGTTTTATTATTGTTTCTTTGATTTATTTTGAAGACTGTTAAGCGTTATTTCCCGTCTTTAGTAGAAGGTTCCTGATTTGAGTGGGCTGGCTGCTCGATAAATATCAAGTTGACCGCTGCAAAGCATATCCTGGTTGACACACAATTACCAATGAACGTACAAAATGTAGTCTATAGAATTGAAACACTGCTCGCCGTGCATGTATGTACATGTACTTTCAGGACTCTGGAAAATACAGACTTTATGACTACAAGAAGTTTGACCTGACATTGATTTGGAAGAAAAAGGGGAAGTTCATATTATCAATAACAGTTCTCCTTAAAAACCATACTGTACCCATGCACATATCATTAAAGAAAAATATTGATGAAGGATTGACAAAAGTCCATCGTAAAAAAAGGGAAAGATGGTATCTTTTTTAAACTTGGAAAAAGTTGATGCAGGGGTGTGAGTGGTCACAAATAAAAAGATCTGAAAAAAGCTGAGGAGTGGTATAAAAATCTGAAATAGAACGAGCTCCCATTCTTTTTGTACAGAGGTAAGCCAAAAAAAAATGGCTGAAATTTAAGCTGAAAATCAAAACAAACAAAAAATCTGAAATCAGATAAAAATCTGAACTCTCACACCCCTGCGTTAATGTCACATGACAGCAGCTATATGTACAGTACATGTAGCCTCCTTACATTTATCATGTGATTGATACTGCATCAATTCCATTATTAAAGTGCAATAATTTGAGAAAACTTGAAAAGCGATTTTCAAGGCACACTTTTTATATATGTACAACTACCACTTCCTACATTGTACTATTTTACGTCAAAGATCTTCAAAATATTTTCCGTCATCATGAACCATTAACAAGGCATATTAAAGCAATGTTGGCTCTCGGCCACTTGTGAAAGTAACAAGAAATATTGTGATTCGTGAGGGCACGCAACAGAATTGTATCAAAATTTCATCGTAAAATAACTGGGATGGAATAACATTTTTCATATAAGAGTCTTGCAAATAAACTTTAATGTTGACCTCTAAACACAATAACAAGCAGGTCTCCTATTAAAGTACAGCTACAACCCAAGTTTGGTTCAAAAGTGACTTACGGTTGCAGAGTTATGTGTCATAAATAATGTTCGTGATGGACGGACGGACAAATTTTTTATCCCTTATTCTCGCCTTCACCTCTGGTGGGCGAGACAAAAATGGTGAATTGATTTAAGTCACAAGCTCAGCGGCTTGCATGTAAAGTCAAAACAAGTGGAATGCCTCTGGCCGTCTCACCTGCATCACGCGATTCAACATAGCAGCATAGCTGACTTTGAAAACTACTATAACTCGCACAAGATGTTCAGTGATACTTGGTTACTCTCATTTCCACGTTTTATGAACTAGACCAATACACTTACAGAGATAGGATGGTAATTCAACAAATACGCCCAATGTGGCCAAAATTCATTGACCTCACATGACCTTTGACCTTGATCATGTGACCTGAAACTTGCACAGGATATTCAGTGATACTTGATTACTCTTATGTCCAAGTTTCAAAAGTCAGATCAATAGACTTGCAAAGTTATGATGGTAATTCAACAGATACACCCATTTAGCCAAAGTTCATTGACCTTTGACCTTGGTCATGTGACCTAAAATGTGCACAGGATGTTCAGTGATACTTGATTACTCTTATGTCCAAGATTTATGAACTAGACCAACATACTTTCAAAGTTATGATGGTAATTCAACAAATATTCGGCCAAAGTTCATTGACACTAAATGACCTTTGACCTTGATCATGTGACCTGAAACTTGCACAGGATGTTCAGTGATACTTGATTACTATTATGTCCAAGTTTCATTTTAAAGTTTGATTGTAATTCAACAGATACCCACAAATCGGCCAAAGTTCATTGACCCTAAATGACCTTTGACCTTGGTCATGTGACATGAAACTCTAATAGGATGTTCAGTAATACTTGATTAACCTTATGGCCAAGCTTTATTAACTAGGTCCATATACTTTCTAAGTTATGATGTCATTTCAAAAACTTAACCTCAGGTTAAGATTTGATGTTGACGCCGCCGCCGTCGGAAAGCGGAGCCTATAGTCTCACTCTGCTTCGCAGGTGAGACAAAAATCAACACTTCAAACAAAGTACTCAAATTTGAAATTCCTTTGATGGATTTTTGTCAAATTTTCATTGATGTGCTCTCATTTTTTTTGCTAAGTTTGAAGCAAACCATCGTGATGACAGCAAATTTTCCTCTTCATTGCTTGTTTGCATACTTCTACATACTACATGTAGGTCTTCCTGTTCTCAACATCCCTATCCCATCAAGACAAAATTTTGACTGACAAAAAAATTTATTTGGACCAACTAAAAGCTATCACCGCAAGTCCACAGCAATGTCTATGTAGATTTGGAACAAAAAAAACACCCGGTACAATCACTCATGCATGCATGACTTGTACTTGGATTTGGGCCATTAATTCTTGCTGTCATTTTTTTTTGGGCTGTGATGCCAAGCAATTTCCCATTTGAAGGTTTGGATCTTTGCTGGGAAGGGGTACAAGACAAAGATGAAACCTACTATTAGAGTCTAGGACTTTGTAGAATTATTGAGAACAAGTAATTCACCTTTCAAGCTCCAAACTATAAAATAGCCAAGACTGAGTACATTATTTATTAAATGCCCATTTGATGTTTTCACTATTAAAAATGCCCTTATAAACAGAATGGCTTAAAGATAAATTCCCGTTCTGGTAACGATCTCAAAATGACTTTTTACAGAATCTAATATAATGACCACCCTAAAATCTGTTTGTATGAATAAACAATATGTGCCAAAGGATTCTGGAAGAAATTTTGGAATTGCTGAGAAATATAAAGCAAAATACATGTAAGCGCGGATTCGGTCACTTCCGTCAGGTCTTTATTCCAGCAATAATAATACACTGTCCCACTATGCCTATCTGTGTTGGCGATCTTCAGTGTGATTGCATTTCAGCTTAGATTTTATGATTTCACAAAGTTCAGTTTATGTAACTATACCAGATCTAGATCCACGATGATATAGTCATACTTAACCTTGGTATTACAGACTTTCTCACGAAAAAAGTGTTTTTCCTTTTATTTACCTTTAATTGATTTCTCGACCTGTTTTCCTGTAGAACAACGATGTTTGCATATTTTGTTTGTTTAAACTAATGTTTTGCAATAAATCATCCTGCGTGCACAACCCTGAGTGTAACAAGAGGATCTTGAGAAAAATATGTATTAATCACGTTATTTTTCAGTTTATAAGGAAATGACAGTACAACCTTACACAGCTCATGTAGTCTGCAAATTCAGACTTTTGGCAAACACGGGACCGTGACTGCACCTAATTTAACAGAGAAGAAATAGCTTTATATATCTGTATTACATTTCTAAAGTTATACTTTTGTTCATCCATAAAAAGAAAAGGATATATTAAAGATTTAAGTTCAGCAGGTTCATCAATACTCTCTCATACTGTAGGTAAATGCTGATAGAGCATTGATGGTAAGAGTAAAGTCTCTATTGAAGGCTACCAGTTACCACTACAGGTGTATAACTTTTCCATGCAAAAACCCTTTGTTTGGTTATAATACAAAGAGGTCTCAACTTTCATACACACTGTCCCTGAGCTATAAAAGGTCTATACAAATGTGAACATACATGTACAATTGCATTTTCACATTCACACCTTGAAAGAATAGGTTTCTGTCATGACTCACTTGTTTAAGTGAATTTATAGGGTCTGTGTCTATAGACTAGCCATCCATGCCTGACAAGTATTGAATTCAATACAGGAAAATCAAGTGATCTTTGATCCAACAACATTTGGAATTACATGTATGTGGGCGTTTTTATCTTACCGGTTGGGAGGGAAATGCCTAGACTGTCATGATATCTTTTCTGGGAATTTCCCTTCTTTTCATTACAAGTGGCAAATATTCAGCCAACTTTTCTAAAAAAAAAAAAAAAATAGCGAAAACTTGTAGGTTAATAAGTAGTCATTCTTTGTGGATTATACATGAAATTTTATTTCAAAAGTTCCATACTCCAAAAAAACATTTTGTCTTTTTAAAGGACAAGTCCAACCCAACAAAAACTTGATTTGAATAAAAAGAGAAAAATTCAACAAGCATAGCACTGAAAATTTCATCAAAATCGGATGTAAAATAAGAAAGTTATGGCATTTCAAAATTTCGCTTCATTTCACAAAAACAGTTATATGAACGAGCCAGCTACATCCAAATGAGGGAGTTGATGATGTCATTCACTCACTATTTCTTTTGTTTTTTATTGTTTGAAATATGAAATATTTTGATTTTCTCGTCATTGTCATGTGAAATGAAGTTTCATTCCTCCCTGAACTCGTGGAATTCCATTATTTTAACATTTTGTGCTTTAGGCAAGGAGGTCCTAATCGTCAAATTCGTAAAAATTGAAATATTGTATAATTCAAACAATAAAAAACAAAAGAAATAGTGAGTGAGTGACGTCATCAACTCTCTCATTTGGATGTAACTGGCTCGTTCATATAACTATTTTGTTAAAAATAAGCGAAACTTTGAAATGTCATAACTTTCTTATTTTACATCCTATTTTGATGAAATCTTCAGCATTGTGCTTGTCTGATTTTTCTCTATTGATTCAAATCAACATTTTTCTGAGGTGGACTTGACCTTTAATAGCAATTAAGAGAATTATTACTTAGCTTTTATACAGCAAATGGGAATGTTCCGACAGCCTTGCTTGCATTACGCAACTAAATGATAGCAGTGCATTGTCTGACACTAACTTGTTCTATCTTGTTCTTTTTCTCTCTCTCTCTCTCTCTTAAAGGGGAAGTTCACCCTGACAAAAAGTTTATTGTAAAAATAGCAGAAAAAAATAATTAAAAAATATTGCCGAAGGTTTGAGAAAAATTCATCAAATAATTAAAAAGTTATTAGAATTTCAATTATTTGATTTGTGACGTCATATATGCGAGCAGCATTCCTACATAGCGAATGGTAAAAAATCAATGAAATGTCATTTTCTCAGAAAATTGAAAATGGTTTTCACTGTAACTTTTGTATATCAATAGACAAATCGTTTCACACCCGATCATAAAAAGAAAACAAAATTAAGTCATCAGGAACCATACAAAATTTGACATTTATGCATTTTATATTACATAACACATGGGACAGCTGCTCATTTATGACGTCACAAATCCAAAACTATGAACTCTAATAACTTTCTTACTCTTTAACGGATTTTCCTCAAATCTTCACCAATATTTTTTACTATTTTTTCTGCTATTTTTACAAGAAAGTTTTCTTCAGGGTGAACTTCCCCCTTTAACCTCTCTGAGATCAGCGCTGCACACATACATGTAGTAAATGTTAATTTTCAGGATAGATATTAACATTGACATGTCCCAGGTACATGTATGTAAAAGCATAGAAAAACACTTCGTAACTGGTACTTACTAAAATGGAGAACAAGTTGTATCCCTTTTTTTTATATTCCCTAATGTACATGTAGTTCCTTGAACATTTTTAATTAATAACAAGAAATTTTTTAGATACAGTTGGAGGAGGGACAGAATAATTTGATGTTCATAAATCTTGTGACTTACAGAGTGTGAAATATTAATAAAGGTTTTAATTTTTTTACATGACTTAAGAGGGATGTCTTCAGGAAGTGTATTCCACAGTAAAGGGCAGGCAAGTGCAAATTTAGGACCCCCCCCCCGTTAGTGAGACTTTTGGAACCACAAGTGAACCAGATATTGAAGAGCTTTTAAAAAATAGACACCTAGTTGGTATTAATTGATAAAAGGAAGACTAACCGGTCTTGATTTTTGCAATTATCTTCTGTTCATTTCCACCCCACAAACTCTGTCCGATTGCTTGCAAAATTTGGTTTATCATAGTTTTTACCTCTCACACATAAATGTAGCATGGATGCCCCTTAAGGCATACTTACGTGTTATTTAGAATCTCCAACTTCTCTCCTTTCTTGAATGAAAGATCATCGTCTGATCGTGCCTCGTAGTCATAGAGGGCGATATATGTAAGGACTGTGCAGGTAGTAAAAGAAATGGAGAGAAAAAAGAACAAAGAGTTTTATTTACATTGCTCCTAGAGTGTACATGTAACCTGTCTAGAGTAGGGACAGTGATTTTCCGCGATCACGGAAAACGGACGGAATTCACGGAAAAGGCCTTTTGAAACGGAAAGTGGCATTTCAAACGGAAAATCACGGTAAACATATTTTCCCTCAAAATACACAGAATAGCAACACAAATTACTCAAAAATCACAACAAAATGAGAATATTAAATGGCCAGAAAACACGATCTCACTTCGCTACAATCATGACAATTCACACGTCGTGACTGCACTTGACATCAGCACACTCGATTGTACCCGGGTCCCATTGACGAGTGGATACCATGCGCGACCAAAAAACATGTAAAAAGGATGTCTTTTTCACATACGTAACGTGATAAAGGTGTCAAAAACACAAAAATAATGAAGAAAGGGTATCTCTTTTACTACGAAAATTATGTGTTTAGGGTCGAATTTGCGGGGATGATAAAACAAAATTAAAATGTTTTATAAAGGATTGTCTTTTTTTGCCCCAACAGTTGTTTAGAGTCCAATTTGCGCGAGGTGTAGAAGGTGGGGTCGTACTAAACCAAATCAGGTAAAGCCGACAACCAAAGGACCCGTAACAATAAAACATTCCTGTACTTGTTTAGGGGTTCATTTCAGGGAATATTTGCCAAGAGTATCGTTTTGTTTCCAATACTTGTTAAGGGGTGCATTTTCAGAATAGGGAAATTATGTGTTTAGGGTTCTTTTCGAGACCCCATGGTCGTGCATGGTATCCACTCGTGAATAACTTCAGTTCATTGTGTAGTAAAGGCAAAACAATGAAATGTCTTGCTTCCTCATCCTCTTTTAATAGTACTGCAACAATAAGACTATTAAACACTAAAGGTCTAATAAAGTGAACCTACATGTACATGTACAATGTACATGCATTTACTCCCCCCCCCTGGTATATTATTCAATCACTTGTATTGAAACCCTATAGAGGGTAGACACAAACCGTAAATGTGAATGCATATTTGCTTTCTGTGTACATGGGTTTGTGTCATTTACATTTTTTCAGCATGTCAACAAACAAATCACAATCTTTCTTCAATATAATCATGAAGGGCATGCATGTGCACATGTACATGTATGTTCTTCTATTCTCCACTCTACAGGATAATTAGGTGATCTGTCAATCGACAGATCAACTATTAATTTCGTACGAATTTTCTTTTTCTTTATTATTTATTTATTTTTATTTTTCCACCCTTTTCTTGTTCCACTAAAATCTAAAAATCTACATCTTCAATTTTCTTCAAAATATCATCAGTTATGGGGACATATCATGTCGTCTGTACGAAACAGGTTCAAGGTCAAAAGGTCATCATGACGTCATCTAGACGCCATTTTGTAAAATCACATAATCAATCATATCTTCATTATCAATTATCAAAAATTAACCATATTTGCATCACATTAACTTCAGGTCAAGGGTCAACTGTCCATGTCATCAAAGGTCATGTAAAGGTCACGACGTGCACGTACGCGCGCGTCAAAATTTTTGAATTCTCAAAATCACTTTTTGACCAAAAAGGAGTATGAATCAGGTCATTTTAAGCATTTCAAAAATTTGCGCGCGCGCACGGTTACGCGCGCGTTCCCGCGCGTAATGGCACCATACAACATAGAATCGCCATTTTTTTCATATCAATGCACCGATAATATAATTCTGAACAATTTGATACCTTGATCAACCTTCTACGATAAGTACTAAAGGAATTAGCTTCCATCACAGTTTACAGCACGCGCGAGCGCGCGCACTAACCATAGACAATATATGTGCAAAAACATGCCTGTACAAAATTCATTATAGCTCTTAAGGTAGTCCATTGACCCCCATTTTTTTTTCATATTCAAATAGAGTATGGATGGGAGATGTGATTTCATGTCTCATTTGACCCGAAATTTTATCATGACGTCATCAAAATGGCGTCGGAACTCAAAATTCCCATTTTGCTACTTATGACGTCATCATAATTATGCAAATTTGACTCTAACTCTGTAAATATTTGTCAATTTTCGCTCAATTTTCAATATGTTGTAGCTGAGAACATACTCTTCTTAATTTGATGGCTTAATTTACTTTTAAAGGAATGGATCATCCTGAAAAATGGCAAGTTATAGAGGCATGTCATTTTCGCTCATTTTGTGTGCAATCTCTATGGGAAATGACTTTTTCTCAAAACTGGATTTTACATTCCTCTATTTCGCGAGCCATATCTCCATTTCTGTTTGTTGGTTTTCTCTGAGCTTTGAGTATGTTGTAGCTGACATCTTAAGCTATCGCAAGTGTGGTCTCCATTTTCCGATCAGATGCCGGGATCATGCCCGTATTTCACTTGCAAAATTGGATTTCAGATCTTCTCGTTTTGCTTATGTGTTAAGTCTATGGGAAGCGTGTACATGTAGCTGAATGGGTAAGGCATCAGACTTGCGTCCTTAGGGTCCCTGGTTCGAACCCAAAAGTGGACATAAATTTTTTTTTCTTTTTTTTTTCTTTTCAACATTTCGCAAATGTTCCTTAATCACCATTACAAGGTATATAAGTTCAAATATCGCACAATTAAGTAGATTAAAATCGTTTTTAATAAGCCTATAACATGTACAATGTGTATCGCCTACACCTACATGTATTTCACATATTCTCATTTCCCTCTTTTTCAAGAGTATTCAACATATTCTTTTCGTAAAAAAAGTTCAGTTTTCATCATGATGATCATATTTATCTCAATAAACATGCTGATTGTCTTCGTGTTCATAAAATCAGAGACAGATCACCTAATTCGTCCTCGTGACGAATTTAAATTCTAGTCTTTTCATTGCATTCACAGACTGTGATAATTGCACAAATGTTCTACACAGAATTAAACTTAATATATATCATTCATCAAATCATGTGAATTTTCACTAAAATAATTATTTGTCAGGATTGCTGATAATTCAACTGTAGAAGTTTAGCATCGTATCTTGCCTGTTGCTTTGTGTACAGGACTGTCAGTAAATGTACTGTATGCAGGGTGCTACATAAGCACTTGGCCGATTGCCCAGGGCAAGTAAAAGTTAGAGTCGGGCAAACTTGTGTTTTGAAGCAAACACCAAAACTACTTGCCCGAATTGGACAAGGAAAATTCACAGTAAAAAGCAAAAATTCTCCATTCTCACAGTAGAATAACCAAAATTAGGGTCAATATATGATATTGACCCTAATTTTGGTCATGGCAGGCAAGATAAAATCACTTAAAAAAAAAGAAATGAAATAGCAAGGTAGATATGGGGAGCGTTTCATGAAAGGACTTGTCGGACGTTTTATCCGACAAGTCCCATTTTATCCGACAGTTACCATAGGAACAGTGCCTCTCAGCCAATCAAATTCATGGAAAGATGTCAGATCTGACAACTTGTCGGATGAAAATATTGATGAAACGCTCCCCAGTTCATGTCAAAAGAGAGAAAAGGGTCAATGGTTTTAAACTGCAAAAACTATGTATTGAAGACTATTTAAAACTTTTTTATCAAGGATTTTTTTTGGGCAAGTGAAATAGATTTTGGGGCAAGTATATTCCAACTATTTAAAAATTTACTTGCCCGACCAGGCAAGCTCTTCTACAAAGATATGTAGTACCCTGCTGTATGTACGACTGACTTTACAGTGATCAGACGGCTAGTCCGGGGCTTGACCAAAAAAAAGTGCTCTGGCTCTCTGCCGGTTCAGGAAATAAATAAATTAGGTTTTAGTACATCCAAAGTCTGCCATAACTCTGCCAGGTAATAATTGTGCATTGTGTGGTTAAAAAAAGGAATGTCCAAAAGTGTCTATAAATTTTTATTTTTTTCCCCCCAGTTCCCTCTTGATTGGTACATGTATATTGTACATTCAGGCAATGTTTGACTATCTAAATTAAAGGAATATTGGAACTGGGATCATGTGATGATCTGAACAGTTTTTGTTAAGTGTCACAACATTGAAAAAATAATTTTATTCCAAACCATCTACAGAGATGCTCTGATGTCACTATAAAATATCCTATTCTTTACTAACTGTTTATTTATACTTAAAGTGATTGGTTAACATTGGTTTGACTTTTAAAAAATCTGAGCTAGAAGGTCACACTTGTCACCTGTTTCTGTGATATGTTACAAAAATGAAGCCCAGAAAAAATTGCGTTCGAAAATAATTATTTAGTGCTTCAAAAATTGAAATATAAAGTGACCGGAAACACCATCTTAATTTCACCCCATACACTTATGTGTACTATATAGGCGTCTATAAGACGCCTATTTACAAAATCAGGGTTTGCCTTGTAGTTTTAACTTTTCATTCTCAATAATGGTTATTTTCAGGGTTTATTAGTTCTAATACATGCACTTGAACACATGTTTCATCTTGGTTTGAGAACTTTTTAAATCGGCTGCTCACAAAGTTAAACAATACCTTTAACTTTCATACATGTGTACGTGCACTATCTCTTGGATTTGTAATTTTCATTTTCTGTACTACATGTATAGGCCTACATGAAAAGCTACAAATGTACATGTACATGAAGCTGCCAACTGTCAGGGTGATTTTATAATGCATTTGGTATAATGAAAATACATACATGTACGAAGTGTTGTTATTAATTCTATCATCATTGTTATCAATATTTATTATTATCATTATCATTATTATTACAATCATCATTATTATTATTGTCATTATTATATCATTATTATCATTATTATTTTATTATTATCATTCCTCTAAACAGGATCAAGTCCATATTTTATCTTCAATAACTTTGCTCTAGATAAGAAAAAGCACCAAGCAATTTCAAGAGCAACTATTAAGAACTTTACAGCTTACACTACTAATGTCTGAGAGTCTTTCTATCAATCTGGTATTATTATTATCATTATTATTATCAATATCATTATTATTATTATGATCATCTCCTCTTTTTCTTTGGGGGGATTGTAAGTGGTACATTTTTCCTGGTTGTAGATGAACTTGGATTCAGGAGAACAAATTAAAAATAGAGGAAGCGAGGGCTTTGAAATAAATCATGTACATTCAGCTACATGCAAGTTTTATGCATTTTCACAAATTACGATGTGTTTTGTAATAATCTAATTCTAAAAATACGCTTAAACACTACTAACTAGCTATGGAATTTATGATAATATTACTTGTGAAACAGATTTTGATAATAGTTTGTTTACTGCATACTGTAGGAAAGTTATTAAAGGTTAGTCCACCCCAGAAATAACTAGAGAAAAATCAAACAAACATAACGCAAAAAAATCAAGTTTAATACAATATGCTTGCTGGATTTTCCTCCTTTTCTTCAAATCAACTTTTATCAGGGGTCGACTTTTCCTTTGAACATGCAGTCATGTTTTCCAGAAATACAGAAATAATTTTTTAAAGAAAGATGTTTTGGGAAATAATTATTGCATAGTGGACGGCAACCTACCGCTCTCAACCATATTTCTTTGTTTGCCTCATATTTGGTTGATTACTTTGGCAGGATAGGGTATTAAATGGGAAAATTCACCTTGAAGAAAACTTTGTTGTAAAAATAGCACAAAAAATCGTAAAAAATATTGGTGAAGGTTTGAGGAAAATCTGTTAGAGTAAGAAAGTTATTAGAGTTCAAGGTTTTGGATTTGTGATGTCATAAACGAGCAGCTGCCCCATTGGTTATGTAATATAAAATGCATGAATTTCAAATTTTGTATGGTTCCTGATGGCTTAATTTTGTTTTCTATTCATGATCGGGTGTGAAATGATTTGCCTATTGATATACAAAAGGTACAGTGAAAACCATTTTCAATTTTCTGGGAAAATGAAATTTCATTAATTTTTGACCATTCGCTATGTAGGAATGCTGCTCGCATATGACGTCACAAATCAAATAATTTAAATTCTAATAACTTTTTAATTATTTGATGAATTTTTCTCAAACCTTCGGCAATATTTTTGATTATTTTTTCTGCTATTTTTACAATAAACTTTTTGTCAGGGTGAACTTTAATACAATCTGAATATGGATCTTATACAGGGGTTAAAAGCTACACTAAAAAGTATAAAATTAGAATGTTGGGCAAAATTATGTTCCATTGCAGTAAAGTAGGATCATCTATTTGAGCATTAAAAGCTATTTTTCAAATATTTGATTTTTTTAGGTGGTTGGATGGAAAAAATTAAAAACAAGAAAATAATCAAGCCTGATCATATACATGTACAACATAGAATTTATTTTAGGTAGGTGGAAAGCGCATTAAAGCCAATTTTTTAGGAACACAACTATGAGCATTAAAGGGGAATGAAAACTTTGGAACAAGTAGGCTTTTGTCGAAACAGAAAAATCAAAGAATAAGAGCAAAGAAAGTTTGAGAAAAATCGGACAAAGAATGAGAAAGTTACAAGCATTTGAATATTGCAATCACTAATGCCATGGAGATCCTCCCATTGGCAATGCGACAAGGATGTGTGATGTCACATGTGAACAACTTTCCTTATGATGGACAATTAAATACCCTTAAATTTTTTCTTTTTGCTTTTTCTTATGATGATACAAACTCTTTAACCATGATGTATTCTTTAAAAATCTCTATGACATGCCCTCATATAGAAAGAACACATGATCTACTGATAGATGTGATAAATGAGGCATTTTGAAGGAGAGATATATTGATTATGAATGTGGTCTTATTATATATCAATGGAAAGGTAATGGTGTGGGGATTATCAGTGAGTCATTCAAAAATAACGAAAATAATACATAAGGTGAAAATCGCAGATTAAAAAACGCTAAAATGCCTCTCCGAAATATGCCTCGCATCGGTCTCTGAATTGACTCAAATTTGATGACGTCACTGTCTGTATGAGAGGAATGATTGGCTCTCCCACGTGACGCTCCACTTGTATGCAAAACCTGTTGCGAGGGTACGGTTTCTCGACACTGTCACTGAATACTTCGATCCCGAAATGAAAGAAAACCCAGAATTTTATCTACATTTGGATTTTCAAATTGATGATTTTGAAGATGAAGAGAATGATGATGAAGTGAACAATAAAGTGACGTAGTTGGAGGTAAATTGGGGGAATTATCCCAATGATGATGAGTCGGACAATTCAACTTGCAACACGATCACACGCCGAACTCATGTAGCTGCTACAAAATCTACACCGCGCAGGCCAAATTGAATTCATGAAAATGAATAACCACACTGTCCAGACAGAGTCTCTTACCTCTGTGACTATGAAGAAGGAAAATAATGATATAACTGTACTTACTTACAAGTGAATATAATCCAAACCTGAAGGCAAATCAACTCAATGAATATCACCAGACGATATGCACTGACAATCAGCGTTCTCGCCAGTGTATAATACGCATGGTTCAAACACCATGCGTGCCGAAATGGAGACCAAGTGGAACCATGCATAAATTTCAGCGACATTAAAATTAAAATTAAATTAAAATTAAATGGAAATATTCAGAAAAAAAATAATACACTCCATGAACTCATCTTAGTGATATCAACTTCATTTATCGGGTTGCGCCGAAGTCCCACCAACGTAAGACCACTTACAGGCCTACTACGGCTAGGAAAGTGGCAAGGCGCCCAGCTAGCTCGCGGCTGCTATTGCGGGCATATGACGGCACGGTACGGTCGTTCCGTTGCCTATTCCCCCGTCTGCCCCGCACATCACACCGGCTATGCTCCATGACCTACAATGTACCGGTAGCTGCGCTTACTGATATGATGGGAGTGGAACTTGGAATAAATGCATTGTATATACAAGGAACATATACTTGTACTGTGTTTGTCATTTATCCCGCCCTCTCTGCACACAATGAACGAATAGCAAAGGAGTTTGAGAACTGTGCGTGACCGCTATGGTGCATGGATGTTAGGCCTGGGACGATTGTCATTTTTACCATTCAATTATTTCCTGAAAAAATAATCGAATGATTCGATTGTTCGTCGGGAATCAGGTCTTTTAAGTCACAATAGTTGACCTACTTTATGGTGAAATCTCCATCCAAGTCACATGTTTAGAATAAATGAAAGTAGGACCTTTTTCCCCTTCTCCATGATATTTATATCAAAAGAAACTACATGAAATGAGATTAAAAGTTTCAGTTTATTGTTCCAATGAAAATCCTTCCTAAATCCATGCTGGTACTCTGGTATTATGCATGCATCCCTCCAAGTGCAACACCCCTGCATATGAATGAATCAGCCCAGATCAGCCGAGTCCAAAGTCCAAAGCCCAAAGATGTAAACAACTCATTCATGAACTATTCTTTGAGATTGACCCCAGGTGGAGCATTTCATCCCTTGCCCACACCATGTCCCCGCCCCCACTTGTGGCACTGCCCACGATTCTACACATGTATTTAAAAAAAAATATTTTGCAAAATATTTAATTTGAAATACCTTTTAAAATTACGATTTTTTATCATTTTAACCTACATGTATAACTGGGTCTATTTTTGGAGGCTAGTCGAGAAAGTACCGGTGAAGACGGGCGCATGTTGGAATGTAGGTTTCATTGTGTGAGGGGGATAGAAAAAAGGTTGCATTATTGTTTTGAAACATGAAAGGAATTCTCCGGCTCCCACCCTTATCTTTCTCTCTCCCCCACACACACACAGATGGGGGAGGGGACAATTTATTTCTGAAGTCATGACCTCTCCTGATAAGGGAACCACTGCCTTCTTTGTTTCCCCAAAAGTTTCATTGGCTATCCGAAGGTCCAATCAGCTCAAGTGAGCTTGGTTGTGTGTTTTCTTATTGTTTTGTGCACGCAGACAATGAACTCATTTGTGTATCGAGGGCAAGGTTGGGTGGGATTAAAAAAAATTTTCATGTTGGTGTGTAACTGTGAATGTAATACAATCATTGATTATTTTTGAAAAATTATCTCGGTAACATAATTTTTAAACTTGTATTAAGTGTCATCATTGTTTTCTTGTCATTTTGTTATTATTACTTGGGTATTCAAGTTCTCCCGATGTCATAATCGGGATCTGCCGAACATTCGATTTGTGTAAATTTTACTAATCGATTGGTGATTGGCGGCATGCCAATCAAACCATTCGATCAATCGATGTTTACTCCCAGGCCTAGCATTTATGTCCATTTGTGTGGGCTTAAAAATATGCCACAATGGGGCTTCCTTAGCGTCTCTATTTGATGAAAAGGCCGTCGCTTCCGCGCTCCGCGCGGGAGGGGTGAACCCCCCGCACCGCACCCACCCCCCGGGAGTGGCAGCACAAGTCCCCGACATGGGTGAATTTTTTTCTGGCGAGAACGCTGCGGACGATAAACTTCATGTGGCTGGAATAGATTGTCACTCATTCTGTTCTTGTAATTTTTATCTCATTAATTTGACCAAATTACGAAACTCGGGGAATTATTTTTAGATATAAAAATAGAGTAACTTCTCGTATCATTTTTTAAATTACGATAAAACCTTTTTTGAAGGAAAACGTTTAGGTAAATTAAAATTAGATGTAAAAGATCATCCCCAACATGCGTAGCTTGTATGCATAGACTATAAGTCCGTGCTTGTATGTCATTGCAAACAAACCATCTCAAACACATGTTTTCCTTCCTTGCTTGCCTTGCTGATTGAGAGCTGTGCAACACGTGCATACATGTAGATCTACTCTCTCAGCCAAGGAGAGGCAAGCAATACGGCATGTTTGTGATGGTTTGTTTACGATCACATACGAGCTGCGCATGTTGGGGATGACCTTTTACATCTAATTTTAATTTACCTTTTCCTTCAAAAAAGGTTTAATCGTAATTTAAAAAATAACACGAGGTGTTACTATATTTTTGTATAGATAAATAATTCCCAGAGTTTCCTAATTTTGTCAAATTAATGAGACAAGTGGAATGCCTCTGGTCGTCTCACCTGCATCACGCAGTTCAACATAGCAGCAGTGCTGACTTTGAAAACTACATGTACTCTAACTCGCACAAGATGTTCAGTGATACATGGTTACTATTATGTCCACTTTTTATGAACTAGACCAATAAACTTACAGAGATATGATGGTTATTCAACAAAAACCCCAACATGGCCAAAGTTCATTGACCTTACATGACCTTTGACCTTGATCATGTGACCTGAAACTTGCACAGGATGTTCAGTGATACTTGATTACTCTTATGTCCAAGTTTCATGAATCAGATCCATAAACTTTCAAAGTTATGATGGTAATTCAACAGATACACCCAATTCGGCCATAGTTCATTGACCTTTGACCTTGGTCATGTGACCTGAAATGCGCACAGGATGTTCAGTGATACTTGATTACTCTAATGTCCAAGTTTCATGAATCAGATCCATAAACTTTCAAAGTTATGATGGTAATTCAACAGATACCCCCAATTCGGCCAAAGTTCATTGACCCTTAATGACCTTTGACCTTAATCATGAGACCTGAAACTTGCAAAAAATGTTCAGTGATGCTTGATTACATGTACTATTATGTCCAAGTTTCATGAATCATATCCATAAACTTTCAAAGTTATGATGGGAATTCAACAGATACCCCCAATTCGGCCAAAGTTCATTGACCCTAAATGACCTTTGACCTTGGTCATATGACATAAAACTCATGCAGGATGTTCAGTGATACTTGATTAACCTTATGGCCAAGTTTCATAAACTAGGTGCATATATTTTCTAAGTTATGATGTCATTTCAAAAACTTAACCTCAGGTTAAGATTTGATGTTGACGCCGCCGTCGCTGTTGGAAAAGCGGCGCCTATAGTATAGTCTCACTCTGCTATGCAGGTGAGACAATAAAAATTACATCTAACAGAGCGAGTGACGATTCCCAGCCACATGAAGTTTATCGTCGGTGCATATCGTCTGCTGCTATTCGTTGAGTTGATTTGCCTTCACGTTCGGATTATCCCCTACAGAAATTCAAGCGTGCCGCTTGCTAGTAACTAGCATGCTAGCGAACAGTCCCTGCTCGTTAAAATTACTCTGCATGCATATTACACGCTTATTAAGCTAGCCGCATGCTAGTCACTA
Organism: Lytechinus variegatus; assembly: GCF_018143015.1. Lineage (NCBI taxonomy): Eukaryota > Metazoa > Echinodermata > Echinoidea > Temnopleuroida > Toxopneustidae > Lytechinus > Lytechinus variegatus. Next base: position 13,148,098 of record NC_054756.1, read on the forward strand.
GCATGCCGCAAGCTTGCGCAAGCTAGTCGCACGCTTGCTGCAAGCTTGAAAATTTTTGTAGGGATATATTCACTTGTTTTTCATTATTTTCCTTCCTCATAGTCACAGAGGTAAGAGACTCTGTCTGGACAGTGTGTTAATTCATTTTTATGAATTCAATTTGGCCCGCGCAGTGTAGCTAGCATTTGTAGCAGCTACTTGAGTTTGGCGTGTGATTGTGTTGCAAGTTGAATTGTCCGACTCATCATCATCGGCGTAATTCCCCCAATTTACCTCCAACTACGTCACTTTCTTGTTCACTTCATCTTCAAAATCATCAATTTGAAAATCCAAAAGGTCAATTCCAGCCAAATGTTGCATTTTTCCATTTTCAAAAATTTCTTTTCGGAGCAATTTTGTTTATACTGTTTATAAGTATACAGTTTAAGGTTTACAAAAACACACTTATATTTACTATACCCTCATTCATTCATAAAATACGCAATGTACACTCTGTTGCATTGTGGTACTAAGATTTCATAGAAAATGTACAACTTTCACCCATCCTTGGCTCCTGGCAAGCAAAGGGTGCTGATGAAAAATCCCACTGTCCATGTGACCTCCAAGCAATAATTTACCATTAGCTGTATTGTTTTACACGCTGCAGTGAAACTATGAGGCACAAAATACATTTCAAGGTGTGTATGTTTGATGTCCCATAAGTCACAGTTTTGAGCATTAAGTTTCCCTCATATGCTGCCATAGACTCCTGGAGACAAGTATTGGACTTTTTTATCTACCATAGTACATGCTTGCTTCAACAAATCAAGCTGCATCTGTATTGGACTTGAAATAGCTATACTGGGGGGACATATTTTTCAGTCCCATAAGTCACATGTCCCATAAGTCACATATACAGTTCGTAAACCATGCCACCTTAAAGCTGTCCATGACAGCAAAGAGAGAGACAAGAATGCTTAAAAGCTGGAGAACAGTATGCTGACTGTCAGAAAAAACAGTCTGAATATCAAAGGCAGTGCATTGAACAACAAAAAATAAGTTTGCATTGTGTGCCCAGTCCAGAAAGAAGGAGAAAACTGAATATGATCGCTAAAATGCAAAGCTGAGTGCAGGTGAATTGGGTTTGTTTCACCCTAGCTTTTAGTCATTTTTTAGGTCCAGATCATTCTCTTGGTTTTCTTGTCCCCTTAGAGTGTGCATCAACTGTTTTACATATGATGTGAACTTGGTATATACACGTAGTTCCATGGAAACTATTAAAACCTATGTCAATGTCCCATCAGTCACAAATTTTGTAGTTGAGCGACCCTCTGGATCCTGTCAAAATAAGAGCACCAGTCCTCAGATGCATTTAAGGCTACCATGTGCAGAGCTATTAAAGCCCCTGTAAATGCCAAAAAATTGTTCAGAAGCTTGCAATCAAGTTTTCTCAGAATCATTCCTGCCGCCTGCCAATAGAAAGGAACATGCGCATTTAAAGAGGACCAAAGGGTGGTGTCATAATGTCATGAACATCGAATCGCCGGTTCTAAACCTAGTCGCAGCTGCATGATCGTCTTACACATTTGTATTTGCAAAAATAATGATTTGTTTTGTCCTTGGTTGTTACCATCATTCTGATAGTCGTAAAAGGGCACTGGTTCATAAAGCTTTTCGTAACTTAAGAGCGACTTTAAGAACGACCGATGATCCTTGTGGTAAATGTCATCATAAATTGGCAATGTTTTAGCATATAAGAAAGGATCACTAGTCATTCTGAAAAGTTGCTCCTAACTTACAACAGCTTTATGAAATGGCCCCAGGTTATTTTGTTTAGAACCAGGCCGCCATTACACCATGACAACTAACATCACTTTGGTACTCTACAAATGATGATGTCCTTACAGGCATTCAGAATTTCTATGAAAGAGATGACATATCAACCCAAGCAGCTGGCAAAAAAAGAAGTTGTGATAGGGTGCATCCCCATGGTATATTTTTTAACCAACATTTTTTGTATTGCCTGAAGTGTATAGTTAATGAATCTTGATGTTCCCTTTGTCAAATCGTGTCCCATGGGGTTCCAAATTGGCAATTTTGGCAGCCATCTTGGATTTTTCATGAAAATCAATTATTTTCATATTTTTTGCACAGACAATGGTAAATCTTCCATGTAAATGAATACACTTTTTACTATACAAGTATACATGTACATGCAGTTTAGATAGTAGAAAGCGATTGCAACTGTTTTCTAGACAGTCCAGTTAATGAATTTTTTAAAAAGAATTTATGCCAAAATTTTAATATTTTTTGTCAAAAATTTGCCTGTGCACTGATATCCATCTGTTTTATCATAAACATCAACAGCTAATGAAAAATATGAGCATTTGACACAAAAGAGAGTATATTAACAAGAATATTGATTTACTTCATGGCAGCATTAATGTCTTAATTTCTCACATGTAATACACTGTAGTGTAAAGGTCATTTTCTTACCATACTGTATGAGACAGATAGAGAAAAGCAACATTTATTTGTCCTATCTGTAACAAATATGTCATATCATTATGTCCCATCAGTCACAATTGAAAGTGTGTACATTCTTTCTAATTGTTCATTTTTCATCTGTTTGCTAAATATTTATGATTGTAATTGTTTATTGATTATTTTCTACTTATTTGATTACAGTTCTTAAAACTTGATGACAAGTTAGGAAGCTTTTTTTTGGTTAATGTTCCCTTTATATAAATGAACTGCGTGAAAAGATGTTTCTGCCCTTTGTTGAATTTATTTCTGACACAATGGCATGAATTATTAAGGGTGTCATCTTATTAGGAAATATTTATTCATGCTGAAATTAAGTTTGACTTAAAAAGTCATCGCGAGGAAATGTTAATTCCATGAAATGAGATAGGGTCCCATCAGTCACATTCACTTGTCCCATAAGTCACACACGATTGCACACAACTACTGAAACAAATGAAATGAATCAAGTCCAATTCAAGTACTGTTAGTGAGCCCTATCACTAGTTAATCTCCAAGCCCAAATCTAAAAACATTGTCATAAAACTGAGATAGATATGGCACTTTGAACAAAAGAGCCCAATTTGTGTGGTCCATCAATGTCCCATAAGTCACAATGACATTTCTGAATATCTAGCACCCTATGCAACCAAGCTGAAAGCATACATTTTTGTATATATTAAGTTTAAGTATTCTTCTTTCAGTTTAATAAAGTAAATCCATGTTTGTGCAGCTACTATTTCAGATATGCACCTCAGTTATGTGGAAAAAAGTATCAAATGTCCCATAAGTCACAATGGAATTGACCACATGTAGATAAAATTCTGGGTTTTCTTTCATTTCGGGATCAAAGTATTCAGTGACACAATGTGGAGAAAACGAACCCTCGCAACAGGTTTTGCATGCAATAAGAGCTTCACGTGGGAGAGCCAATCACGCCTCTCGTACAGACAGTGACATCATAAAAAATCCCCAATTTTGCGGATCTAATTCTGCGTTTTTGAAGCATTCAGAGAGAGAACTTTAAAATATCAATTAACCAAGTTTCATCGGTCTCCATTATAAATGATGTACACCATCGTGTTCTCCTTATTTTCTCCTTTAATTTGATATATGATTCTCCATTTTTACGATTTTCAATATATTTCTACTTTAAGTGAAATACTGTATATAAGTAATAGGTAGAGTTGTTCACAAGTGACATCACACATCTTTGTCGCATCGCCAATGTAAGGATCTCCATAGCATTAGTGATCACAATATTCAAGTTCTCATAACTTTTTCATTGATTTTTCTCAAACATTCATTGAACTGTTTCTTTGAGTTTTCTGTTTTCACACAACCTATCTTGTTCCAAAGTTTTCATTCTCCTTTATTAAAAGAAAGAGCAAAATACTCATCTGATACACAGTGACAATGCATGAAACTTCCTGCATTCATATTGTTCCAATGCTATTGAATTGTTTTGGCTTTCCAAGTTCCCATATGTATGCACATGTCATGTAATCATGATGTAAATTCACTCAAATCCTGTGAATTACTACATACACCCCCCCCCCCTTCCCCTGCCCCCAGGTGCTGATCTAGCCAAATAAGACACAATTAATACAATTTTAGGGGCCATATTGTTTTTGCCCCATTGTCGGCCTTTCAAAACTAAATTGAGTCCAGTCTGGCTGAATCCAAGTCTGTCTGCCTCGATCTCAACTTACCATCTTTTTTAGCAGTGGGACGTGTTGATGGCAGGATTGCATCAGGTATGCGATTTTCAAACGTGTTCACGCCTGAAATGGGGATATCATTCGGTGGTCTGCTGTTAAAATCGCTAGTATGATCTGATTTAGGGTAGGGCCTGGTTTCTTGTTGGGCATTTTTACTCTGTAGGCATCCCATGGTAAATCTTTCACAGGTTCTCTCAGATCATTCCAACTTGTTTCCTGTAAAACACAGAAAATAGAACTATGAGAGGGATTGATAAAAGAGGGGGATGTACCATGGTAATGTGGCTTTACTCGACAAATTCAAAATCATTCCTTGCTTTTTTTCACTTGAAGACAAATTATGCCCAGGTCTCAGGACCATTGAGGGAAAATTTTCCAAGATTCATTGTCTACAACACTTGCCTAGAACTAATGGAATATTGTGGTAGAGTCTAAGGATTTAACAAGGCTCCATATTAACATATTTTGGTGGTGGCCCGAAACATTGCGGTACCTCGATTTTACTTTTTGACGGGGAAAAAGGGAAGAAACAATGATAAATTTACATTAAATACATTCAGCTTACCACCTTTCTGAAAGATATCCTGGAAAATATTGAATTTTGATGAAAAACAGATCAGGATCAGCCAGATTCTTCTTTGATCGCCGTAAGAGCTCAGGTACTGCAAACTTGCCAGCCAATAGCCAGTGCGTACGCTCAGCTGTGGCTAATGACGGCGATCGAGGAATCGAAGAAGAACCCGGGTAATCCTGATCTGTGTAAAGCCAATTGTATATAAAATTTTTTTTTATTTTTTAAAACACAAGTTAGTATTCGTCGGAATGCAGCTACCAGTACAAGCTTCAAAACTGTAAACAAACCTGCTTATAAATAATAACTTTAGGCCAAAATAGATTTCGTCGCTGATCGAAGGGCATCCACATGAAGATTAACAAAAATACATTTTTTTTTTAACAAACTGGAAAGAGAAGAGAAGTCACCAAAGGATTCATATGATACGGTTCGGTTTACAAGTAAAAGTCATAGCACAATGTGAAATCCGAACTTTAGTGTTAACTGTTATTGATAACTTATTTGGGCCAAAAGCCCATGAAATATTTGCATGTGCCGTGTGCATTCCATTTGCATTCCTTCACATGCGAGATGAAATGAACGCATCACACCTGCACACACAACAACAAGCTAAATCAATACGAAATCCACACACACATTGCTTAAAAAGTTTAAAAAAAAAACTTCTTGCATCTATCTAGTGACACCAAATAAATGGCATACTACATGTAGAGGTCAACATGCATATTGCCAATTGCCCAATTGGCATGCCATCACGACGAGCTCATGCCTCAGCACTGCGAATTATGCAAGCCATGTTGGGTACCGCACGGACCTCCATCGGCTTCGCCACACCACTTCACCGCCTCGTCACCCGCGTACTACTATCAGTACCAGGTACCGTAATCAACTTTTTCAACGCACCTTCGAGTTCCCATCGAGATGAGATTAAAAAATAAGACTATCACAACATTTCTAATAATAATCAATAGAATAATGCGAGTAAATATTTATCGAGAAACAAATAAAAACTGATACTTACGGATGTCAATTAGTAAAAGCGGGAGAAATTACTTGAGAAATTGAGTTTCACTTTTTATTACCGAAAAGAAACCAACCCGGAACAAGGAAGTGAATATTCGGTCTAGTTTTACGTACACATATCGCGGTAAGGTGCTTTTATATGTCACACACGTTTTGCTACGGGTCTATATTCGACGAACACCATAATAAATAATATGAAAGCCAGAAGTGCTAAAACAGTGCGTACATGTATATTTTGTTGTTTTTTAATAATATACCACTAGATTGGACTTGATTTTTTAAAATCTTCATTGTCATCATCTAAGCCAATGCATCATGTTTAGGGTGAATTTCCAGTTTAAAATCATAAACACAAATTGCCGATAAAAGATAAAAGGAAGGAATCTGCTTTTATGTTAAACATTTCTTCTAGTTGGAATAGTGCTTCCACTTACGAAACTTCATAGAATTTACTCTGAAAGTTCCTGGAATTTTACAAAATATCCTAGAATTTCAGAGATGTTGTCTAGTCTCTCATAAGATGTTATAATTCTCTTATATACACATATACATGTGCCGTGATTAGCCAGATAGCTGAGCAGGCGAAAAACCAAGGGCGTATGGGGCAAACAGCAGAATTGCGAGCACGAGCAAAATGTTTGACATTTCATTACAAAGATCCAATTTTAAAATAGATTTTGACATTATATTCAGAAATAATATAATTCCTGGAGGTTACAACTTCCCGGAATACTTCCCGGAATTTCTCACTTCTCTATATCTTGGAAAACAACAGAACTTCCTGGAATTTCCTCGATTTCGGGAAGAGTGGAAGCACTTGAATCATCATGTCTGAATGGGGTCCAAATGTAGTCGAGATCGATTGGCCAATCGTTATTAAAATTTAAAGGGTAGTTCACCCTGACATGCCAAAGGTTTGAGATAAATCCATCAAAGAATAAACAAAAACTTATCTGGAATTTTGACTTGTGACGTCACATTATTTCTTACATAATGGTAAGCCATCAATGAAATTCCTTTTTTTACTACTATATAGGGTAAGTGTAGGTAATTGGAGACCGTAGGTAATTGGAGACCACTGAAGCTGAAACTATCCTGCCCTGCCTGCGCCTTGCCTATAATGTTGTTATAGCGCCATCTACAGTTTCTACAATACTTCTGCAAGATCATCACTGTGCTTGTTTACGATACAGGTCGTCATTTAGTGCAGCAAAATACTTCGAAATAGGTCAAGGTATGATATTTTCATCTTCGAATTTTGCTCTGGTGTGAAAATTCATTTTTCAAGGAATGTTGGGGCGTGTTCGCATAGTGAAGAGGTGATCGGTAAATACTTCCAATAGGAAGTTTTGTAAGTGGGCTAGCCGCGTAAACACTAAAAACGGCCACTGTGTGTTGTGTATGGGTGATACTGTAGCCACAATGAACTGGTCAGTCCAATAATGTGTGTAGGTAATGGGGGACACCAACATGGCGACTCATTATGAAAAATACGAGACATTTGACTTCCTCCTGCTCGTACGCACGGGCGTCCGTCGATATAACACATAATATTTTTATGAAAATATGCACTTTTTTTCTTAAAAGTTGATGGAGAGGGGGAAAAATTAATTGTATCAAGTCGGGGTATTCAGTAATGAGTACAGGAGAAACTATATTTCACTGATTTTCATGATTCATCCCATTTGATTAACTCATCTATTCGTGTTTTGGGGCTAATCTTTCCCTTACGCATTGCTTTTTGGCAGAAGTTCTATGGAAAATGCACCTTTTTTCACACAAACTTTGAGACACTCTGTATTCATTCCCCCATTGCTCGAGAATGAATGGGCAGTTAACGACGGGGTTAAAGATTTATTGAGGCACGGAATGTATATTTCATGAAAATGAAAGCCATTTCCCCATTGGATGTTATCTTCAATACGTGTTTTTTAGATGAAGTCAGTTATCGAATAGGCTCTCCTGGCATTTGAGGTCTCTATCGGTGACGTCACTCAGGATCGTCATGCCTGGACCATCGGCCAGGCAGGGGTCGCAATGGTATATGATTTATGCATAATGCACTCGATATATACAATAATCTTGTCCTCCCGTTCAAATGAATGTGAAACTCATATAATTTCCATCAGAGCATTCAACAGGAGTACTGTAGTACAAATTTCTTTGTTATAAGTGAATTAAAGTCCCTCCAGTCAGTTTGCCTCACCCCTATTGTGAAAATGTATCACCCCTAAGTTGTAACACAGTCAGCTGTTTGCACTCAGGGTCACTCCGTGACCTGTGTGTGCGTTCAAGAGTTGTACACGATTTTCTGTCTCATTTAGGCAGAAATCTTTCATAATGTTTGTTCTGAATGGCAGGTGTCACAGGAAAGTCCTTGACAAAGCATCTTTTCTTTTATGTAACGAATCTACAAAATGGCTGCAGAAATGAGAATAAATATGGGCCTACTTTCCTTTCTTTTTTTCAGAAAAGTTATTTTTAAAGCACTTCAGAACATTTAGGATTTAGGCCTAAAGCATCATTTATCATTGCAAACAAAAAGACATGTTTTCAACCACATCTAGTTCATATTGTTTTAAAATGATGTTAAAATAATTGGCTACATGTATTTCTGTAAGAAAAGTGTTTGAACTTAGCATGACAATCCCATTTTTACTAAAGTTTTCTTGCAAATAACATGATTTGTAACTGTCCCTCATTACCTACACATGTAGGTAATGAGAGACCTTTGATGATGACGTCATTAATCCTCATTATCTTATTAATCAATTAATTTGTGTTAACCATTTTGTTACCAAATATAGAGTAGAAGTTGCTGAAGAGGAAAAAAAACCTTTTAAGAGTGTGTCATTTTCCATGTTCATGTAAATTATGCAAATGAGCTTAACGGTCTCCAATTACCTACACTTACCCTACATTTAATAGACAAATCATTTCACACCCGTTCCTATAGGCCTACAGAAAACAAAACTAAGTTTTCATGAACCATAAAAAAGGAAATTTGTGCATTTTCTACTACATGGAGTAGATGCTCTCTCCGAATGTCACAAATTCGAAAAAATCGAATGTTCTAATAACTTTCTTAATCTTTTATGCATTTTCTTCAAACGTTCATCAACATTCTTTATTATGTTTTCTTTTCTTTTTAACAGTGTTTCTTAAGGATGAACTTTCCCTTTAAAACATTTTGCACCGTTTTCTCTATATGTCACTCAGGTCATGTCCATATAAGTTGAGTAACTTTGCCGGGGGTGGGGGGGGGGTGAATATTCAATTTTCCACTTAGCAGATATTAGGTCCTATACTTATTATTATGTTATAAAGGCCTGATTTATAAAATTATTTTTCAATATTCCACTCTCCATATTTCACTCACTTTTAGGGAACACTTTTTATTTTAATGGCATCCAATCTTGGAATGCTCTTCCCAATAAAGTAAAAGCAGTTAAAATATTTTCTCAGCTTAAGAGTGCATTAAAGAAGCACCTAAAACTGGAAGCTACTCGGGAGCAATATTACCATTAAAAATCACACATTTTGTACTGTTGGTTTCTACTATTTGAGATAATGTATTCACTAGGGCATGTTGAAATATAATCTTGTTTTACATATTAGGAGGATTGTTGTTTGCTTCAGATATTTGCATATTATTTGAGTGATGGATATGTATGTATGTATTTTTTTTACCATATTCTAGTTTTGTTACAATATGTTAATGTACTAACTATAGGACCCAATTGGAAATAAGCCTTTCGGCTTTCATGGGCTATCCTGTCAAGGTATTCCTCAATTTCATTGCAATCTCCTGTGATATTCTTGACGAATAAAATCAATCAAAATCAATCAATCAATCAATCAATCACTCACTCAATCAATCAATCAATCCCCCTCTACTTACCTAATAGGTAAGTAGAATAGTATTTTTTTCCTCCTCTCATTTCTTTCTCTTCTTCGCGAAGCTCTCGGCGTTGGGTTCATGCAGGCTAGGGGGCGTTGGTCCCTGAAGCCCGCAGCTTCTTCGAAGTTTTTGGCCCCACAGTGTCCCATGCATGCCTGCACTAGCTGCTTTAAACAGAGCTGTATGTGAATAGCACACCATATTTTAAAACAGTTTAAACAAGTAAGTATTAAAATTTTAATCAACCATGCTTAAATTATTGATAATTGATTTTTTTAATTTAATCTTTGTTGTTTAAGATTTTAAACAGTCTTGTTTGAAATGTTTTAGCAACTACTGTACACAGTTGCACTGTTTAAATATAATTATTTTAATAGTGTGACCTTCTCAATGTTTTCGTTCACTACGCATCTGCCCAATAAAAAAACAAAATAATAATCAATAGCTTGCTGAACACTCAATCTTGTGAAACATGAAACAAAACTCTTGTCTGCCGGCCTTCCCCCCCCCCAGAATTTTCTTTTGTCTACAACGATGACTCCCCTCCCATTTTCAAATTTCTAGTGCCAGCAACACTGCTGAAGCCCCCAGAATTCCGAAACTTCCAGAGGGTAGTTTTTTTTTTATCTTAAAGGACGCAAAAAAATGATTTGAATGAAAAGAGGAAAATCCAACATGCACAGCGCTGAAAATTTCATCGAAAATCGGGTGTAAAAATGCAAAAAGTCATGACATTTGACAGTTTCGCTTTAATTTCACAAAACACTGAGTTGCACATCCTGGTTGGTATGCAAATGAGGGGACGTGACTAATTATTTCTATTTTATATGAAATATTATATATTTTCTTCTTAATCCACGCGAACAAAGTTTATTCCTCCCTGAATAGTTAGTATTACCATTTTGTGGTTTAATCAAGTTGGTATTTAGTGTCAATCTGTAAAAATTCAATTGCACCCTTTCTCTCGAAAAGGGCACTATCTTTAAAGGTAAAAAATAACTACCCCACTCACATGACTCATGAAACTTAAATCACGTATATTAACTCTTTTTGGACCATTCTTGCAAGTTTTTTCCCCTTCATAAGTATAGTAACATATCAAAATGAGAATATCGTTTTCTTGTTTCTTGCCAATGATGCTGTTTCTTTATGGGAATTTGCCAGAGTATTGCAAATGCTGGCTGTTTTTGTCGACAGAAGCGTTTTGTTTCGAATAGTGCAACGGCTTCGTATTCCTCGAGATCATTGTGAAACTCAGACAGGAAGTTAGGCATGTTAGGAACATTTGTTCCAATGGAAAAGGGACACCATCAGAAAATTAACATACTGAACATTTTGAACAAACTAGAAAAGAAAAGGACATTTATCAAAAGTAAATAATGGCATATATTATTGGGCAATTAGAGGTTAAAAGGGGTGAATTTCATTATCAAAACGAAAAGAAGTAGCGAAAGGGACAAATCCTATCTTGAAAGGGTTTATGCGATTAAAGGATGCACTTGCAGAAGGGAGCAGAACACTGAATAAAGAAACCGGGCACTCATCTGGCACGAAAAGAATGTTTTTTTTTTATGGACAACTTATCTGATATGAAGAACAGGCACCTATATGAGAAGGCAAAGGGGCACTCGTCAACACATATAAACCGAGAACCTGTTCGCGAGGGGCAATGATTCAAGAAAAAGCACTTACAAGAAGGAAGGGGTTACTTGTTCACACATAAAACGGCCTTCTCAGGTGACAGTGGCACAGAGCATGTTCGTGAGGGGCATTTCTTGCAAAAAATTGGCAGTGATAAATGAGAAAGGACCCTTGGTAACACCTGAAAAGGGCAGGTGAAAGGGGCACAGAACACGTTCGAGAGGGGGCATTTTTTGGTAAAGATTTGCACTTTTTCAAAAGTAAGAGGAATTGTACCCCCGACCCCCAGGATCGCCGCCCCTTAATAATAAAAGAAAATCAAGACATGCGAGCGAGCGAAGATAGTGTGCTTCCAAAGTTTCACATTGATTTTCATAATAAAACCCTTTATTATTTCTTTCCATACTTGTGAATTCACTATTAGCCACATTTATTATAATATTGCATTGTGAAGAGGAATAAAAAAAAATCCCGAAATAATTAGAATAATCTTTTATGTGAGTGGACTTGAACATGTCGAAGCAGTTTTCCTTACTTACTTTCACATAAGAAAACCATCTTTATTGAAACATCCCATGTATATGGTTTCATTACATTTCTTGGTCTGGATTTATGGATTTCGTTGTATTCCTTGTCGAAGACAAAGAAAAGTGTACTTTTCAAATTTGATATCCAGCATTCCCTTTGGTCAAAACTGCCATTTTTATATGGTTTTAGGTATTTCTAATTTTTGAGTTGAAGCTTATTTTGTATTTCTTTCTTTCTTTCCTTCCTTCCTTCCTTCCTTTCTTTCTTTCTTTCTTTCTTTCACATTAACGTACCCCCTGCCCCGCCCCCCCCCACTTCCACAGCTTACCGGAGTTGGGTATTTCCACCCATGAGGATAGTCCCCATGGTGTGTCAGCTTGCTAACCACAAAATTCTTCTGCTATTTTTTAACTTTCACTTCATTTGATTTCATATCAATTATTCAAAATTCTCATTAAAAACATTAACAAACTATTATTGAAATTTGAGAAGAATTTACAATCTTCCAATGCAATGCAGAAAGGGAAATGCTTCATTTCATTTCATTTTATTCATTTAATTTCACTACATTTCATTTCATTCTATTTCAATTCGTTTTTAATGCAATTCACTTCATTCCAATTGATTCATTTAATTTCACTTCTGTTTATGCCTTTCACTTAATTTTGTAACACTTCATTTCATTTATTTCATTTCACTTCATTTTTTCATTCATTTGATTTTACTTCATTTAATTTATCTTAATTTCTTTTCTTCAATTTCACTTCATTTCATTTAATTTCTCTTAATAATTTCTTTTCTTCAATTTCACTTCATTTCATTTCTCTTCATTTCATTTAATTTCTCTTCATAATTTCTTTTCTTCAATTTCATTTCACTTCATTTCATTTCACTTCATTTCATTTCATTTCAATTCATTTCATTTATTCAAATTCTTCTAAAAACATATACATTTCTAATTTGAAAAAATACATAAAGATACAAAAAGGGGAACAAGAGAAAAATGAGAATATGGAGAGCCAGCATAGGCAAATTGCCTTTATGCATGGGCTCCCGAAACCATGACATAATCATAAAAGTTTTGTGACAGAGAGAATGCAGTACATACACCTATAAAGCTGTGGTGGGTCTCGAAAATAAGAATGATAAGATTGTAATAAAACATATATGATAACAAATTTTCATCGATAATGATTTATTAGTCCAGAAAAAATATATCAAAATAGTCATAAGAATGATCTTGATCATAATTTGACATGAGATGCTATTGGTATTCCGCTTCTCAATATATTGTTATCATTTCCGTAAGCCCGTACCTGTAGAAAATCCGTATCAAGTATCGACCATTTGGAAGAAAAAAAAAACAGACCTTTGTCCACGGACCGGTGTGTTGGCTCAGTTGGTAGAGCGTCCGTCTTACAACCAGGGAGGTCGGGGGTTCAAACCCGGGCCGCGTCAGACCAAAAGACTTGCTGCTACCCTGTTTGGCGTTCCACGATTAAAGGGATAGAGACTCGTCGATCTGGCGCTGCACAGCGGCTGCCGGGCCCACGATCAATAGGGCAAAGCAAATTTTCGCAGTATTTCATTCTTTTTCAAACAACTAATTATGGATTTTCATTCGTATTAAAGAACTTTTGAAACAATGCCATGATGTTTGGACCTGCAAATCCTCTTTTCAATTCGCGGAATATTAAGAGAACGTACATAATCTTGTTATGCGTGCAATATGTGTTATTTGGATGAACGAACAATGATAATAATAGCAAAAACGGCATATGGGGGTAGCCACTTCAGTTCCAAAAATTGTTCTCCCAGTGGGCCCTAGCTGCTATAATGATGATTACCCGGCTAAGCTAGATTACCGATTCAGGTGCACACAGCTTTTTGAGGAATTATCTCCTGCCGGTACCCTTTTACCTCACCTTCAGAATAATCAGATAATGAACCTCCTGGGACCCGTTGCATAATAGTCTTGCCATTAAAAAACAACTCTGGCAAACAAAATTATGCCTGTTTGAAAATTGCACATTAAGAAACTTTGGCTAAAGAATTGCCAGAGTTTTTTTTAATGGCAAAAGTTTAATGCAACCATGGCAACGGATCTGAAAATGTATTCCTGCCCGAAATGGGAGTTTTTGCTCAACGACATACGGAGGGCTCAATAACAACAACAACAAATGTTTTGTCAAAAGTCCTTCATGACAAAAAAAACCCCAACAAAATCTGTGTCGCGAATTGGTGAACAGTAGTTTCGTCCTTGACTCTGAACAAACCATTATTTTTGCAATTTTCCTTCATTTTCTTATTGAATGCAAGACGATATTCCTGTTCCAGTTCACCAATTTTCGGCCAAGCTCCCAGCTCTTATTTGTCAGTTTAACGGACGTTTTCAATACATTTACTGTGTTATTGAACTCTCCGTACTTTTCGGAGCTAAAACCTCCATAATGAAGACACAGTAACGATGTAATTACAGAGTGAGAGAAACAAAAATATACATTTTACAATTTTGATCGGCATAAGATACATTTAGTCATCTTTACACTGTCTACATGAAAAGAGATACTAAGAACACCAGCGATTTTACATTAAAGTATTGCTTGAAAGGCTGTATGCGGTAAATTGCCAATTCGTCTAAACTGCCAACTCGTCCACTCACCACATGGTCTACTTTCATTTATTCTAAAAAATGAAGTGCTAATTCAGCTCATAAAGAGCGTGTAAAGTTACTGCACTTCGGAGTGCTGATTTGTCTAGTTCAAATTTGAACGAGAAAAATCAGCACTCCGAAGTGCAGTCACTATACACGCTCTATAAGAGCTGAATTAGCACTTCATTTTTTAGAGTGTACTTTCATTTATTCTGATGCCATTCCGTCCATCAACATTTCGTCTAACAACCATTTGGTCCAATTATCACTTCGTCTAATCACCATTTCGTCTCATAACCAGTTGGTCTATAACATCCATTTAATTTTCATTCATTTTGCGCAATTCAACACTTAATTATTCCAATTAGAACAAATGTTATATGTATCAAACGGCTATTGGACCAACTGGTTATTAGACGCGGCATTAAACTACACTCTAAAAAATGAAGTGCTAATTCAGCTCTTAAAGAGCGTGTATAGTGACTGCACTTCGGAGTGCTGATTTTTTTTCGTTCAAATTTGAACTAGACAAATCAGCACTCCGAAGTGCAGTCGCTATTCACGCTCTTTAAGAGCTGAATTTAAAGCACTTCATTTTTAGAGTGTAAATGAAAGTAGAACATGTGATGTGATGAATGACGAACTGATGGTAGACCAAATAATAATATACGAGTTGGCAATTTGACGAATTAGCATGAGACGAATTGGAAATGATTCCAATAAGGCCTATGCGAGTAATGTTAAAAATCACTAATCTCTTATGTGAGATGGCAAGTTAAAACAACTTCCCCACTGAGGTAAAAAAAGAAATCGACCCTGCTTTAGAAATGTATGAGCTCTCAGTTCAAGAATTTTAGCTTTACTTTCATATCTCTGGTTAAATGTTTTATTTACAAGAGGTTCAGGTTGTTGAAGAACTTTTCTGGGTGCAAAAGTAATTACAATCACAATCTTTTTCTTTATCAACTTTTCCTTCGTGGGTGACGATATTTTTGTCCAGAAAATGAAGAGTCCTACATAGTAGACCCTGTAAATTCTTGTTTCATACATGTCAATAGGCAATATGAGCAATTCCGTAATTGACCACTGGGAAGTGGGGGGGGGGGGCAGTGATGTATGAATCAGTTGACCAGCTGGACAAAAAGTCTCGATGGGGGGGCACCCTCGGTACTCTCGATCTTCCTTCGCATGTCGGCCGATTATTTCTAAACAATCATCATCTTCGGGATTTGCTTCATTAAAGTTCACTGTTCACCATTTTGGATGCTTGCAGATGTATGATTCCACATTTTCTGGATCGCATGCCATATCATTCCATTGATAGTCGCCCCATTTCGCGAAGAACGTGCAGTCGTGGAAACCGTTGCGATCATTGGGCTGGCCTGGCGCCCAATCTGTGAAGTTAACAGCCGTCCCGTCTATCCATTCCGAACGGTTTTCAGTGGATTTGTCGTGGAGACCAATCCATACTCGACTGGGACCCTGCGCATTTAAAGTAGAAAGATATCATGGCCATGATGAATATATATAGGCTTACATTGTCAAGTGTGTGTGTAGGTGGGTGTGTGTGTGTGTGTGAGATTGTTGGGGGTGAGTGGGTGTGTACGAGAGTGAGAGTGTGTGTGTTTTTTTGTAATTGAATTTTTGATGAAATTTAAATTGATGTCAACCTTTGCATGAAATCCTTTATAAAAATCTAAAGGTAAGTGTATGAGGGGGGGGGGGGGGGGCGGACAGATTCATCTTCAAAATCTCATCAAACATGATCGATGACCCAAACCCCGTCCTCCTATACTGATCATTTACATCTTGAGCATGGCTATTCTGACTTTCTCAGAACAGTGGCGTGGAGGGCATGGGGGCACGTGCCCCCTCCCCCAATCGGCTGCCCCCCAAAAGGAGGGGGGGGGGGGAGAAGGGAAGATAAACGTAGTTGGAAAGAAAAAATATAGTTCATTATAATGTTATATTATATTATAGTTGTGTTATGTTATATTACATAAAAATGAAAAAAAAACATAACCTTGTGAAACATACTTTCTCAGGGCATATGTCTTCATTGTTCCTGGTGCTCGCATTTGTCTGTTTTTATAAAATATATTTAATCCTGTTGTATTAAAACCTTCCTTTTCAAGTCAATATGCACCATATGCACCAAATATATTTCCTCGCACTTCGAATTATGTAGTGACATAATGCTAATTTCCTTGATTTTCAGGTCGCGCTTCGTGCTCGCAATATTTCAATAGTGAGATGCGTATGATAACCATGATTACAATGACTACAAAAATTGCTTCGTGTGTTTGTATGTAATTCTAACAAAATCAGCATGCGCTTGGCACTCGCATTAGATGACTATGGTGAGATATGTGTACTCTTAGTGGATTCCTTTAAAAATGTCCTTAAAATATCTGTGGGAATATCAGCTAGAGCTTTGTGCTCGCATTGTTTGTTTAGCGAGACAGGTACGAGTCATGATTACAAATATTTGCTTATAATGTCCCTCTTTAGAATATCAAATGATTTCAACTCGCGCTTCGCGCTCGCATTGGTGAGATACATATATGTTTAATGGCACTGTCCTTGAAAAATCTCTATTAGGTCATGGCAACTGAGCGCGTTTAGCGGCTTCTAGCACTCACTGAGTGACTCAAATTTTTTGCTGGTGGTGCCCCCCCCCCATGCCGTGACCCACGGTACGCCACTGTCTCAGAAGATATAAAGGAGGTTAAAGATACTTCAGAGAGTGAGTCAAGATTAGATAAGTCCATCAATCTTTTCAAAATGACAAAAAAATTAGTTCTGAATACTTTCTTAAGAGACTCACTCTCTAAAGTATGAAAATATCAAGAGGATATAATTATGTAGACTTTCCAAGAAATTCATAACTTAAAAGAAAATCAATAACTTTAATGGAAAGATGTAATATGTTTTGAATTTTATTTTTTCCTTACTCGTTTGGACCGTAGTGATTCGTACATTGCTGTCAGGAAATCCATCTCTTCCTGGGAGTGAACTGAGACAAGGTGAGCGATGGATTGGGTCGAGGTCAAGTCACCACACGGAATCGAGAACGACCGACATCGAAGCTCAGCATCTATCCACGAAATGTTCCTATCGTTGAAGAATCTGAGATGGATTCAGAGTTCGGATGGTGGAGGAGGAGGAGAAGAAGAAGGAGAAGAAGAAGGAGAAGAGGAAGAAAATAATGATAATAATAATAGTAAGAAGAAGAAGAAGAGGAAGAAGAAGAAGAAGAAGAAGACGAAGAAGAGAAATGAAAAAAAAATGAAAATCATGGTATCTATTTTCGTTATGCGCTTCGCGCCAAATAGATTATCTCAATAGACTTTTCACATTTTGCCCCAAATGAATAATAATAATAAAAAAAGAACAGGTACAGTTGAAAACTACTGTGGTTTATTGCTGAAAGAATCGTGTTTTTCGCAATGACCTTACCTGTAACAGTGTCCATTATAGGAGGTCCACAGCGGGGAACAGCCACAGCCTCCCCCAGCCACGTAGGGGAAAACCTCTACAAACGTTCCAATGAATATTAACGTGGATACAACCACACAACTCTTAGCAAACACCTCCATATTCAGGCACAGTAAATTTGATTAGTTCAATGACGATGCAGTAAATTTTGGCAGTGGCTTGGCATTAGGCATGGGCGTACGTGCCTCATGGGGGGCAACATCCCCCTATGATTTTTCAAATAGTGAAGAAAAAAAGAAAACATATATAGTCAAACAAAAGAGGAGAAAGAAAAAGAGGAGAAAGAAAGAAGAATATGAAAATGAGAGGTTTGCGTCGTTAAAGTCTTTATTCATGTTATTACGGCTGCAGTTCATTTGAAAGGACAAAAATGACGTCACAGCCTGGGGGGGGAGGTCTGCTCCCTATAAAAAAACCCACTCAGATCAAAACTCACGAGCGCCGCCCCTGATGTGACATAGAGTTGCAACAGTTTCTGGCGATACATCAGTTGTTTATCACCTGTCGAAGTATGCAAACTGATGCTGAGATTAGTCTTCAGTCACAGACTGTGATTAAAACTTTAATCCTGAACAAGTGGGTCTTCACAAAAGTCTAACAGATTAAAACTGAGGCATGAAACATTGAACAGTATACACAGTCATTGTAGGCTGTGTTTTCAGACCAAAATAAGTCGAGTGAATGGCTTGCACAGTATAGACTAACCTGCTGTGGCTTCATTGGGACGGACAATAAGCAGTGGTGGCAACAAGTTTTTCAAGGGGGGGGCAGTCCCCTGGGAATGATTTTTTTTGCTGGGGGGAGGGGTGGCTGAAGCAAATTTGACAAGCAAAAAAAAGTTTTCAACACAAGTTGTTTGTCATTTTCCACACGTTTCAACTATTTGACACACCTCCCAAAATTCCTGGAAAATGATACACGCAGCACCCCTGGGAAAATCTTGGGGGTGATGAAGCTCTGGATGGGATGGACCCCCCTCCCGGCTATTTTTTTTCTTAATAATAAACTTGTGAAATACTCTCTTTTCTTTTCTTTTCTTTTCTTCATACCCCCTTCCAATCGCCGGCCCCATGTTTTTTGAATATGAATCAAGGGACTTATTTTGTATTTAAAAAGCATAAGGTATATAGCCATCTCGGGGCAGCAACCCCCAATCTCTTGAGCAGCCCCTCACGCAGGTGTTTACAAAGAGCGGTACATCACCTGACACAAGAGCTTGACAAGCTCTGTGCCCTTTTTAAAGCAAGGAAGCAAGTGACATATGAAATCATGTCACAAATTAGCGAGAAAACAGAATCTGTATGGCGGTGAAGGTCGACACTAAAGTTTTAGTAAAGTGAAAGTTTTCAAATTGGAGGCGCGATGGCTCGTAGAGCGGGGGTTTCGGATTCCGGTGAGCCAGGTGCGATTTCCAATTAATTCGTGCGCTAGTGCCCGTTGGGAAGGCAGTAATCATCATTACCAGGTCCCTTGGAGAGGACCTTCAGCCGTCTGTCTACTGATAGCTTGCTTACAAGCATTCATGCATTCAACATTTTCAATCAAGTAATTAAAAAAATCACTACCAAACCAAAAATTAACAAGAAATGTTGAAGAGAAAATGGGAAGTATAGTTTTTTTTTTCGTTGATATAAGTTCAACAAAATACAAATGCAAAATGTCGGATATACATAATACAAAAGATTCAAAAGTTTAGTTACAAGATGTTAATCAAACAAACAAATAAATGAAAATGTGCAATTGCATGTAGGTCGTCATGGCAAATTGAACATTTTACATGGTTGTTGAAAATGAAGCATTTAAACAGAAAAAAACAATTCAACGTCTGAAAACGAAACGAGGAAAATATAAATAAAGGACTTATAAACATTATCTTGTGCATAATTGGTTACAAGGGGGTATGTGAATTAAAGGGAGGTGTATACGGGGGGGGGGGGTATTGAATTAAGCAGAGACAGGGAGGGGAGAAAGAGCTAGAGCTGGCACCCATGCACCTGAACAAGGATATATCGTAATTGGGATGACATGATAGTGAATCATCATTGTGATACATGCATGCATAACATTATTGCTCCGTCATTCTGTCAAACCCACGTTCCAGGTTTCATAGCAGCACCGTGTGAAATGGGTATGGGACCGGTTTCATGAAATTAGTCGGCACTGACAAGTTGACTTTCTCCGACAGTTACCATAATAACAGTCAGAGGCAAGTGCCTCTCAGCCAATCAAAACCAAGGATCTCTTTGCACTGGTCAGCACTGACAATTTAGTCCGTGTTGACAACCCTCATTACCCCATCCTATAGTGTGTCACCCTTTTGCATCCTTTTTACCCAGGCACCCTAACTTTTTTTTGTAAAAAAATGAAAATGACACCCTTTTTAGCGAGTTTGCACCCTTTATAATCCTCTCAATCTTGCTGTGTCCCCTTGTATTCTAATTGTATTTTTTGCCCCAAATCAAGTTGCACGAAAACTTTGCACATTTTTCTGTCTTACCCTGCAAGTGTGTATGGACGTTCACAATCTAACGACTCAACCTGACACATTTTCCCGAAAACGTCGAAAATGAAAATAAAATAGAATAGAATTTGCTATCATCTCATATCAAATCAATGAGCGATCGATCAAGACATGCATGTTTTAAAAGAAATGTTATATGAATTTAGTTATGAAGTTGAACTCCCCGGGAACCCCCGTTTTCCCGACAGCAAACAATTGAGACATGTTTTTAATTTGTTTTGAGGTGCTAACGAGTTAAAAATAATTATATTTCATATACCTATCCGTATGCACTTTTGTTTCTGATAATAAAACATGATGTATTTTTCACACAATTGTTTCATTGTGAGCCTGTTATGATATAGGCGTATATAAATACTTACATCAGACGGTATACGTATATTACATTTAAAGCTGCCAACATGATAATTAGGGGCAATGGCGTACCTTGCGTGAGTTGGGTCACGGCATATAGAGGGGGGGGGGGGCATCAGAAAAAAATTAAGTCACTCCGTGGGCGATCGAGTGAAGCGCTCTCAATAGCCAGGTAAGGCCTACTGACCAAGTTTTTCTCGGAAAGAGGAATGTCTCCTTCATCAAATCACAATAGGTAAATGCAAATTAAACTATTATATGTTTCAAATTAAACAGCACTCTTCAGGCCTCTGTGAGGTGTGCAATGTATTTGAGACTATTGAACATTATATTTTATTTTGTTCAAAGTATGTAAAGGAGAGACGCATCATGTTTAATAAACTTAAGATGAATGACCCGAATCTAAAACAATTGTTAATTAATCCCGATTATACACGGGAACTACTATGTTTTATATATGCCACTAACCGTTTTGACAGTTAGGTGTGTGTCATTTTCTTCAAACCTTAGACATGAAAGAAGGATTGATATTTCTTATTAATAAGAAAAAACAAAACAAAAGAATAAGAAGGACGAGAAATTGTATGTGATGTCACAATTGAATTGTTATTTAACGAAGATTTTAAGAAATTATCTAACTAGTCATGCTAGTAGCCGATTGGTTAGCTGTTGTGCCCTTTTTCACGAACAATCATTTAGCACGCGCGATATTTAATTTCTCTATTTGTATTAAAATGTTTATTCCTCGAAGAAGTTTAATTTGGTAGGACCTACTAATATAATAGGTGGATGGGTGACTAATCTATATTAATACGTCATATAATCGTCACCAATGGTTTGACGTCGTATGGATCGCCTCTGCCGATGTAATCACGATACATCCTTGTCTTACTTAAACAAACAATGCGAGCTGAAATTTGTGTATATATTGGCCCCAAACAGAGACATTTTAGAAACTATTTATTAAAGGAATACATGAAGAGCATACGCATTTTACCATATAGTCATCTAATGCGCCAAGCGCTTGCAAATTTCTTTTAGAATTGTACCTCAACACATGAAACACGTTTTGTAGTCGTTGTGATCATGAACATGATATGTATCTCACTAATCAAATATTGTTAGCACGAAGCGCGAACTGAAAATTTTTGAAATTCAGACCTGAAGAGGGGAAATTAAGGATTGTTTGTAGGAATTCATTAAGACCCTACTTATTGCACTAACCAAATGATGCGAGCGCTAAGCGCGAGCTGAAAATTTTGGATATTTAGACCAGAAAAGGACTGTTTTTAGGAATTAATGAAGAGCAGATATATCTCACCAATGCACTAACTCAAACATAAGGCACGAACTGGAAATGTTTTATTATTCAGATGTCAGAAAGGCAATCTCATAATGAGATTGCCCTTTCGAGATCTGAATATTATTATTTTATGTAGTGTCATAATTATGCTTCTTTTTCATGACTAGGCCTACTTAATGAGAATCTCATTAAGCAGGCCTAGTCATGAAAAAGAAGCATAATTATGACACAACATAATATAATAAAAACTCGAAGTGCCATTTAATCCCCTTGAAAATAATTATTTATCTCATCAAATAGACAATGCAAGCACCAGGAGTGATGAAGGCATAGCCCATAGCCCCAAGCAAATTATGTTTTGTAATGTTATTGTACTGTTATAAAAAAAAATAATCTAAAATATATAATAACATAATATAAAACAATATATGATGTAATATACAATAGTTTCGTCTTGCCCCACTAGGTTTCTCTGTCTTTTCCCTCTCTATATACTTTCCCCCGTTTTTTGTAGAAGATTGGGGGGGGGGGGGGCACGTCACTGATTAGGGGAGACTGTTGGCAGAGGGTGTAGACACATAGGCTTAATCATTACATTTCCCCCGTTACAGCCTCAAATCAATCTTGTTTATTTCGTTCATTTTTCATGTTTTACTGTAAGTGTGATTTTTAATCAACAAAATGGTTTCAATATAAAAAGTTGGTCATTTTCCATATAGGCCCTACTTCTCAAATTTTCCACACTTACCAGAATTTCTCAGGGGGTGCTGCGTGTATTATTTTCCGTAGGCAGCACGCCTTGGAATTCTGGTAGGTCTGGAAAATTGAGAGATATATATGGAAAATGACGAATTTTTTATGTTGAAACCTTTTCGTTTTTTTGCTTGTCCAAGCCTTGGACGAAAACGACTTTCAGTTTGGAGGGGAAACCTTTTTTTTTTGCTTGTCAAATTTATTTACTTCAGCACCCCCACTCAAAAAAAAATTGTTTCCAGGGCCCTGCTCCGGATCCTCTCGGGTATTATGATCAGCAATTGGGACTTTGCAAAAACTGTTCTCATTCCGATCTATACCCGTTTCCATTCCTCATTTAGTTTTTCATAATTATGTTTGCCAATTAAAGATCTGCATGGATTGAGTTCAGTGGTTGATTGCTCACGTAGCAGGTAAAATAGTTTTGTTGAGGGTTAGATAATGCTGAAATGTCTTTTAGATAAATGTTACCCTCCATGAATGAAGTATTTTGTTTTATTTTTTCATTTAACCTCAAGAGTGCAAATTCGGGCAAAATACCCGGCTCTTTTTTATAATCACCCCTTGTATCAGTCTCTGTCTCTGTCCCCTCTTTCTGTCGTTTTGTTTCCCTCATCAGAGATACCGTACAAATTTTGCCAAAGCATTTTAAGGAAAAGATTCTGCTTTGAAGAAAATTAACAGCAAAATAAATGGCGAAATCTGGGACAGGTAGAGCATTAGAAGTAGTTCGTAGTTTACCAAGAGTTGCCTTAAACAACTTGAGAGATAATCCCGGTGCAAAGAAAAAGGTAAGCACCAAACTTTGCTTGAATTTCGTACAGTAAAATTGGTATTGCATTTGAACAGTCCCACAAACCCGTTACGGTGTTTGTTGTCGGGGCACGCTTACCGCCCCGGTACCGCTCGCGCGTTTCCGTTTTACACCCTGGCGAAGGCATTTTCCGGAAAAGTAGCCAAAAAGCGACTAGTGAAGAGTCTACGTCTACGTTTGTTTACATTATCAGCTGGGCGCGCGATCCAAAGTCCGCACCGAAGTTATCCGCAGAAATGCAGCTGAGCTTATACTTTCCAGGTTCAATACGAATGTTTGCCTTGATCATTTGCCTTGCCGATTTGCTGATGTCTGTCTTTCTATCTGTCTATATATCTATCTCTCAAATTCTATATCTATCTATGTAACTGCAGTATCTATCTAATAATCTTCTCTGTCTCTCTCATTCTTTATCTAACACCTATCTATCTCAAATTCTCTATCTCTATCTATCCCCCGGATCTATCCATCCATCTGTCTGTCTTTCTCTATTCTCTCTCTCTACCTACCTATGTAACTACAGTATCTATCTGTTAATTTGTCGCTCTTCTCTCTCATTCTTGATCTATCTGACATCTATCTATCTCTCAAATTATCTCTGTATCCTTCTATCTATCCTTCTATTTATCCATCTGTCTGTCTTTCTCTATTTCTATCTATTTATCTATTTTTTAACTAGAGTATCTATCTATCTGTTAATTTGTTAATAATCTTCTCTGTTTCTCTCATTCTTTAATTATCTATTTAATATATCTCTCTCTCTCTATCTATCTATCTATCTATCTATCCATCTGTCTGTCTTTCTCTTATTCTCTCTATCTATATATATATCTATTTTTAAACTTATCTATCTGTTAATTTGTTAATATTCTTTGTCTCTCTCCCTCTTTATCTATCTAACATCTATCTATCTCTCATCTATCTATCTCTATCTATCCATCTGTCTGTCTTTCTCTATTTCTCTCTATCTATATATCTATCTATCTATCTGTTAATTTGTCTATCTTCTCTGTCTCTCTCATTCTTTATCTATCTAACCTCTATCTATCTGTCTCTCAAATTCTCTATCTCTCTCCTTCTCTAGGCATCTGTCTGTCTTTTTACTCTCTTTCTCTTTGTCCGTCCATATTTCTATCTACAACATCTCTCTCTATCTATCTATCTATCCTTCTCTCTCTCTCTTTCTCTCTCTCTCTCCCCCTCTCCCTCTATATATCGACCTCTCTGTCTCTCCCCCTCTCTCTATTTATCTATCTATCCATCCTTCTCTCCCTCTTTCTCTCTCTTTCTATCTATCTATCCACCCCTCTCTCTCTCTATTTCTATCTATCTATCTGTCTATTTTGTCTCTATCTGTTTATCAGTCTTCTATATCTATCTTTCGGCAGCTTCTAAGTGTATCAATCCATCAAACTTCAATTTGTCTTTCCATTATTATCTGTTTATTTTGATTTTGTCTGTCTTTCTATTCATTTAGTTAATAATTTATTTTTAGAAAAAAAATATCATAAACAACGCGACTGCAAAAGCATGTTCGGATTTCACTCCTGTGCCGCTCTCTCTGTACATGAAGTGCCGAGGAACTCTGCGGTGGTGGACTCGCCTGTGTCGCACGCTGCATGCAACCAGCGACGTGTGTAGACTCTTCACTAGTCGCTTTTTGGCTACTTTTCCGGAAAATGCCTTCGCCAGGGTGTAATACGGAAACGCGCGTACCGCTCATTCAACAAAGATATGATATAACCTTGTTCTCAGTTACATCTCCATGCTTGGCAAAATAAGGGTGGCAATGTTTGGCTTATTTTCTCTTTTTCTATGGGACAACTGCTTGATTTTCTTACACTGTCAGTTTAATTCCATTACAGCTATTCATCAACTTGGCTCTTATTATTTTTTCTTTTAATTAAAAATAGGTCTAGCATTGCCAAGCCGCCATTGCATGTCTACTTGTCTAGATATTGAAAACCATATTACTTTCCACCAATAGAAGATTCATAGGCTACACAAAAATATGACCGAAATTAGAGTTTTTGAGCGCTCTGGTGAATTAAACAAATATTTTCAAGTTAGGGCATACTAATGAAAAATAAATTGCAACTGTATGGAAATTTGTAATTTTGGTCACAAAAGTGATATTTTATTGATTTTTTAAAGTGTGTGGTATGTACAGCATTGGCATCCCATAGTCCTACCTGTAGATTCCCCACAGGCAGGATGTTTGCAGTGAACAAGTGCCCGGTAGGCCGGTAGGCTACTACTCAATTGGAGGCCCTCGCCTCGCGCGATCGCGTGTCTCCGGACCTAGCGCACTCAAGGTCTTCATTACCATCCAGCCTGTGGGGAATCTAACGTTACAGGTAGGACTATGCCTATGGTATGCCAATGCTGTACACAGCACACAATTAAAAAATCATTAAAATATCACTTTTGTGACCATAAAATACTAATTTCCATACAGTTGCAATTTATTTGGAGTAAATTTTGTATTCACCAGAGCACTCAAATTTTGGGCATATTTTTGTGTATGCCCTCTATTGGTGGAAAGTAATAATATGGCAAGACAATTGTCATTTTTCAAACACTTTTTTTAATTGAGAAAAAAATAATTTAAAGAATCAAATTTACTTTAAAGCCAAGTTACAATATGATGAATAGCTGTAATTGAAATTGACAGTGTAAAAAAATCAAGCATTTGTCCCAAAGGAAAAGAGAAATTAAGCTTATTCATGTTATTTCACCACACAGGGAGTAGTAACAGAGAACAACCTTGTTCATAGAAGGAGTGGACTAGCTCAGTAAAAATTATTTACTATTAAACGTATGCTTACTCTCCACAGAGCCAGGGATTGCGTCCCATTCATGTGCGTGTACCGCAAACTCCCCCCCAAGAGATTTCTACTTTCCTTCGGCCATCTAAAAGATCCAGCCCTAATTCATGTAAATGAGATACAACATTTCCGACATTTTGTCAATTTTGATTTAATTTTTAAACAAGAATTCATTGAAAGATTGAGAAAAAATTATGAAAAGATGGGGAAAAAACTTGCCACCGTGTTTGCGTCGCCATCTTGTTTTCTTTGTTGTTTGCCAAGATGACAGCATGCATTTCGCGATATGCGTGCTGTTGTCTTGCATTCATTTACCATGAATGATTCCCCCAAATCAAAACAGCTGAGTGAGATATGATTATGTTCGACACCTATAAAAAGAACAATTCAACAGATTTTATTATGTGCGAGCTTATCTACTTCATTTACTTAAAAATAAGATTTTGTCTTTGTTTTCCTCCACAGGATAATAGAAGGGGGCGTGGCCAGCATGGTGGAGGTATGAGTGGGCGGGGTAAGAGCGGTCAAGGAATGAGAGGGACCAAGCCAAGAGTTGGGTTTGAAGGAGGTCAGACACCATTTTACTTGAGGGTACCCAAGTACCCTTACTACAAAGATCATCAGTAAGTCACCCAATCTGTGGACAGCAGGATACTGATATAATTATCATGTCAAATTATGCCATTATACTTTTGACCTCAACTTTTACACTTTTTAGAGGGCAAATAAGGATGCTAACATTTACATGTAATACTACATGTATATGAGACAGTGGCGAACTCTTCTGAAAGCGGCCAATGTGGCTCTTTATTTGCATGATTGTGTATCTTTGTTTATCGCTCTGAATGTTGTCATCACATGCATGCAACGTTAACATCTATAATACAAATTTGTTCAATTCATTTTCTAGATATAATGTTTATTCATACATTCCTCATTCTCTTGAATATTCAGTGTGATTCTCATTGTTTACTAAGTAATGTAGTTTGTGCACATTTCTTGTAGGAAAAATTATGGTGTGGATGGTCTCATCTTCTGTTTGTGATGATTGCTGGGAGTTTCCTTCTCCAGTAAGAGCATTGGAGTCTTGGAAGAATTTTTACTGTCTGTTTCTTCTTTTTATCCTCACAAGGAGGGGATAAAAAGAGATGTGAATAGATTTAATGATAAATATTTTCTGATATCAGAGTTTAGAAAAGGATTTTTGTTATGTAGACTCTAGAGCAGGTGGTCTGCAAGTGTTTTCAGTGATGTTTGATGATTTCTTTCTTGACATTCTCCCTTTCTTAATTACAGTCTTCGTAGACAGTACCTTCCAGTTACCCTGACAAAGCTTCAGCATTTGATCGACATGGGTCGTATTGACCCAGACCAGCCCATCGACGTGACGTCTTTCGTCAACTCGGGAGCATTTGAAATCAAGATCAAAGAAAAGCACTATGGAATCAACTTGATAGAAGAAGTAAGTCTTCATATCATTGCCTTCAAGGGTGTAGGGTTTTGTCGACATGGTAAATTTCTGACTCGTCTACACGCACTTTGCCTTCATTCCATTTGGTATTTTCCCACATGGTCTAAAGGCCACCGCAAACCTTACAACCCGACTGGCTTGCGACTGAGTGAGGGGAGATGTGACGTCACAGCTCTTGTCAGCTTGAGCGTCGCAGACAGGTCAGAGACAAGTCGCAAGGAAAATCGTAAGGATTTGACATGTCTAATCCTTATGAGTGGATCGCAAGCTCATTCACGACGTTTATATGATAAACAGCGCGCATACGCAGTAGTATGGCAAAAAGGGCATGTGTGAGTCGCAGACAGCATGGTAGTCAGATCGCAAGATGTGCGGTGTCGAGGCTTATGACTACCTTGCGATTCATCTCCCTTCACTCAGTCGCAAGCCAGTCGCGGACCAGTCTGGTCGTAAGGTGTGCAGTGGCCTTAATCCTACATTTAGTACGGTAGGTCTACATCTAGTTCATGCACAAACCATCTGGTCAACCTGCCTTTAATCCCCTTACCCATTTTGTCTAATTTTCAGTGGGGCTGTACCAATTTTACCAAATATCCACTCGGTTTTAGCACTACATGTACTTACACTCTAGTTTGTATGGTCAGATGAACTGTTTATGAATCAAATATTCGTTATAACAAAGTTCAAAAGTTCAGAGTTCAAGTAGATTAAATAGAAGTTAGACTAAGTGGGACTAAATGAGAATTAGACAAGTAACTATTAAACCAATTGAACTACTTGGCAATGGTTTATTTCCAATTCTTCTAATGCCAATTCGTCCAATTGCCAACTCGTCTACTATCATTTGGTCTACCATCAGCTGGTCCACTCATTACATGGTCTACTTTCATTTAGTCTAATGCCATTCTGTCTAATAACCAGTTGGTCCAATGGTCATTTAGTCCATATACCATTTGGTCTAATTGGACTAAAGTGTTAAATTGTGTAAAATGAATGAAAATGAAATGGATATTAGACCAACAGGTTATAACACGAAATGGCCATAGACGAAATGGTGATTAGACGAAGTGATGATTGGACCAAATGGTTAATGAACAAAACGGTTGTTAGACGAAGTGTTGATGGACAGAAAGGCATTAGACTAAATGGAAGTAGACCATGTGGTGAGTGGACAAGTTGGCAGTAGATGAATTGGCAATTTACCATGACAATGGTTCCAAATTGATAGCAAACCAATTGGGTTTAGCCCATGTGGTATTAGACTACCATGTTAAACCAAATGAATATCTACCAAGGGATTTATTTATTCATTCATTCATTCATTCATTCATTCATACATTCATTCATTCATTCATTCATTTATTTATTTATTTATTTATTTATTCATTTATTTTTTAAATTTATTTTTATTTTTTTTTTATTTTTTTTTGGGGGGGGATTGCTTTTAGCAAAAAGTTTTGCATCCAGTCTTGAATGCCCAGTGAATATTTATTTGGGATTGACCTTACAACTAGTGTCATTCAGACCATCTGCCATTATTATGTAAACATTCATGATCATCTAAGATATTATAGTCATGATTTCTGGAGAATTTCAGTTTATATATTTATGTGGGCACAGTTTGTGTACTCAAAGTCAAAGGGCAAATTGATGTCTGATTTCTAATTGTGGTATGAATGGTAATTGGTCAGTGCCCGTAGCAAACAATATCCTTAGTCAATTATCCAGGGCTCACTGGAAAATCTGCTCATTAATAGCCAAAGTAGCCACCCTGATTATACAAGAGTTATTATCGATAGAAAATTCCATTATTTACTATCTCCTTTTTAAATGTCACTCAACCATCAATTTTCAGCCCTTTATAAATTTTTGTTATGGATCAAATCTGTTTTTTTTCTCCAGGGTTTGGACAACTTTGCCGCTCAGATCAACATTGAGGTCCAGCATATATCAGAGTTATCCATCGCAGCTATCGAGAGATGCGGAGGCATCGTCACGACGGGATTCTATGATCCAATCAGTCTGGATGCCCTTGCCTACCCTCTCCAGTTCTTCCAGCAGGGAAAGCCTATTCCAAGGCGTGCCCTTCCACCCAAGGACCTAGTGACGTACT
Source organism: Lytechinus variegatus (assembly GCF_018143015.1). NCBI lineage: Eukaryota > Metazoa > Echinodermata > Echinoidea > Temnopleuroida > Toxopneustidae > Lytechinus > Lytechinus variegatus. Next base: position 13,178,296 of record NC_054756.1, read on the forward strand.
ACACCGACGCCAGCAACCGAGGATATCTCTCTGACCCTGACAAGGTGCTTCAGGCTAGGGCTGATCTTGCACAGAAACATGGTTACGTTCTGCCTAATCTGATGGATGATCCCAAGAGGGAGATGCTTCGGATGAGGAAAGATCCCCGTCAGGTTTTCTTTGGACTCCAACCCGGTTGGTTTGTGAGCCTTTCCGATAGGACAGTACTGAAGCCGGTAGATGAAGACTTGCAGGAATACTACAAGTCATGATGATGTCTCGTGTGAAAGAATTTTATATGCTACCTTCAGATGTGTGACCAGAGACTGTGTTCAGTCATATTCAGGCTGTCATTGTTGTGATGGTAATGATAATAACTTTCCCCATTACTTAGGCAACATTTCACAAGTCTCTGACGTATCTTTGAGCAGGATTCCTGCTTTACATGTAGATGAGCTATGCATCTTTACAGCTGCGTCTTACCCATATTCCCCTTTATTTTGTTAATGGTGAAATCTGAGGATTCTTGCAAGAAAAAAGGGGCTCTCTCGTTAAACGAGATACCTTTATAAAGTACTTTGCACAATTCTAGGGCCCATTTCATAAAAACTTTTCATAACAAATTTACTATCAGCCAATCAAATTGAATGATTTCAGTAGCTTTTAACTGTTATCGCAAACTTGTTCTTATAACAAGTTTATGAGAACAAATTTTTGAGAAGGGCCACTTGAAGCTTCTTATCATTGTTCATCTTCTTATTTTATCATATCATTGACAAAACAATGGGAAAGACAAGTTAGGGGCTCTAAAAGGTGCATGGAGCCTTCAGCTCCTGCTGAAAAGGCGATATGCATCTATGACAGGGGCTTACCAGTATTCCTCATTTAGGAAAATGAGGTTATGACATGATTATTGCGTGAAAGGCTCTGACATTTGGTATGCTGCATTAAAACTGTATCATTATTGTCACCTTCCATGGGGAATTAGATACCATTGCGGTACTTATCCTATTCAGATTGGAAAGATGTATGATTCCCCAAATAAAATCTTGGAGCGAATTCTGTTGTTAATGATATGATTTGTGTAAAAGGCCCTGACCTATGGTAAGCTGCATTGAAATGATATCATTATTGCCATCTTTTGTGAGGAATTTGATACCATTCCCATGCTTATCCTACTTGGATTGGAAAGATTTTCATGACAAACAAAGGCTATGTAATCCTTCCCCCCCTTCCGAAAAAAAAATCATGTAGCGAATTCTGGTTTGGATTTTTTCTGTAGTCTGGGAGGATATAGCAATACCACATTGAGCTAAGCATCAGATATTTTACCAAAGATGTTTTTTTATAGACCTATGTGATAATTGTAAGCAAACATGTTACCAAGTCCTAGGATGTATGATGTATTTGCGGCAATAAATAACTAATGCACTTAATCAGTTGTCTATCAATTGTTTTATATTTTGGTAGAAAAACTTTGAATAAACGTAATTTCATGTAATACAACACAAAAGAACAAGTGGGGATATGACATCATCAGGCCATGTAATGAATATTCATGAAGACATGCCTCGAATTGTTTCACCAGAATAATGCAAATCTTTATAATTCTAAAACTTCATTATTTGTTATCCGATTTTGATCAAATTTTCATCATGATTTTGCTCTGTGAATTTTACTCTATTGAGATATAAATATTTCCAGCCTGGACCATCCCTTTAATTTGTTACCCCAAAATTGGTCAATATTGTTTGTTTGTATGGGCACTCATGTCAAATAACTTTGCTTGACATCTTCAAGGTATAAAGTTGAGCCATTTGGACTTTTTGTGTTATGCTTATTAATTACATTTAAATGTAATTTCGCTACCAAAGGAGTTTTTTGTCTCGCCTGCATAGTAGAGTGAGACTATAGGCGCCGCTTTTCCGACGGCGGCAGTGGCGTCAACATCAAATCTTAACCTAAGGTTAAGTTTTTGAAATGACATAATAACCTAGAAAGTATATGGACCTAGTTCATGAAACTTGGCCATAAGATTAATCAAGTATTACTGAGTATTTTGCCTGAGTTTCTTGTCACATGACCAAGGTCAAAGGTCATTTAGGGTCAATGAACTTAGACCATGTTGGGAGAATCAACATCAAAATCTTAACCGAAGAATAAGTTTTTGAAATGTCATCATAGCTTAGAAAATATATGGACCTAGTTCATGAAACTTGGACACAAGGTTAATCACTGAAAATCTTGCATGAGTTTCACGTCACATGACCAAGGTCAAAGGTCATGTAGGGTCAATGAACTTTGGCGGAATTGGGGGTATCTGTTGAATTACCATCATAACTTAGAAAGTATGTTGGTCTAGTTCATAAAACTTGGACATAACACTAATCAAGTATCACTGAACATCCTGTGTGCATTTTAGGTCACATGACCAAGGTCAAAGGTCAATGAACTTTGGCCATAATGGGGGTATCTGATGAATTGCCATCATAACTTTGAAAGTTTATGGATCTGATTCATGAAACTTGGACATAATAGTAATCAAGCATCACTGAAAATTTTGTGCAAGTTTCAGGTCACATGGTCAAGGTCAGAGGTCATGTAAGGTCAATGAACTTTTGCCACGTTGGGGTTATTTACCATCATATCTCTGTAAGTGTATTGGTCTAGTTCATAAAACGTGGAAATAAGAGTAACCAAGTATCACTGAACATCTTGCGCGAGTTATAGTAGTTTTCAAAGTCAGCACTGCTGCTATGTTGAATCGCGTGATGTAGGTGAGATCCACTTGTTTACTTCAAAGTTGGTAAAAGATCCATTCTCACTTTAGTATACTTTACTAGAAATAGAAAAAAAATGAAGGTGAAACATTTAATAAACTTTCAGGATATTTTTTATTATGGCCCCCTTGATATTTTTGTGTGATACGTCTTAATCGTTGAAAGCTTGTGCCGCAACGTTTCATGATTAATTCCTTTTAAAAAAAATCCATAACTGATAAAAATGATTGATCTCATGTTACCTGTGGTAGGAAAAATATCGAAGGCCCAGAAAGTGAGATGGTCCATGGACAAAAATGCAAAAATAACTATCTGCTTGTGATTCCATTTAAGAAGAATCTACGAAGACCACCTGCCCGCTCAACATTTCTTTAAAGATACTGGACCTTTCCTGACAGTGCTAAAATAGCAAATTTTGATCACCCAATCTTTGCATTTTTTTAATTTGATTATTCCATGTGATATTCTGTGCTGCAAGAATTTATTGAAAATTAATTCCTAAAGGAATTGAAAAGACATTAAAATTTTGAGGATTGTAAAACGTTTGTTTTTAAGTTCATGATGTTTGACAAATTATAAAAAGATGACGCAATAGAAAATTGTTCAAAAGGATTTTATGGAACACACACCTGCTGCAAAATACTCTTTAGGATAAATAATTTGAAAAATAATATGATTTTGAGCTATTTCTTGTAAGTGTTTGCTTTATTTGTTTTCTATTAATTCAGATCAACTCATGAGTTTGGGTAGGTGACTGATCAGGATACACATCAGCAGTATAGGCTGGAAAACAAAGCAACATATTGTGATATCTGTTGAGAGTGCTTTTCAGAAAATGATATATGGGATGGCTGGTTGTTATCCTAGCTTGGTAAAGAAGAAAGGACAGAGTGAAAGAGAGAGAGAGAGAGATAATGGGGGGGGGGGGAGAGAAAGACTGAGGGGGAAAGGGGAGGAGAGGGTAGAGGAAGAAAAAAGGAGAGAGTGGAAGGCAGAGAGACTTGAACAGGGGTGGCATCATAGGATGATGCTGGAGCATTCGCCCTCCTGAATTTGTAGAGTTGTGAAAAAGAAAGTTTTAGGTTCAGAAAAATAGGAAAATAAAGATTAGGGTTTATTCAGTTTATGAGGTTAGGTTTTATGTTTGGCTTAACATACAGATTTTCCATCGGAGCAAATGTCACTGGAGCCAGTGTCATGGAACCATGTTTTCCACAGATCAAAAAAAAAAATTCCCGAAAAAACTGAATCTCAAATTTCGTGAAATTCATAGACATTTCCCGGAATTTTCCAATATTTAATTACAAAGCGAGCCTAAACTTGGTCCAAGTGACCAAAATCAAGTAATTTAACTTTTTTTGTTGAATGCACCTTTAACCTTAATAGACTGCGCTATTTCGACACCTAAGAAGACTGGGGGGGGGGGGGGGGCTGATTCAGCCCCCCCTTTTGATCTCGGCCGTCGATCGCGCGATCGCGACGAAAATTGGCATGCGCATTACCCATGGCATTATCTACAAACCTATAATATCAAATTCTGCGAAAAATCTCATTGCTTATTAATTAGGCTAATTTATGCGTAAACTCATAGGTTTGCTCTAATTAATAAAATAATGCCCCTAAAATACTATTATTCTATTGTTTTCTAAATTTCTTATGTATTTTCTGTTTTTTGACTTTTTGTTTTTTATTGTTTTTTTTCAATGGAAATTGTCGGGGACTTTTTTTGGCCATAAACAAGGTAAAATCAATTGATTTTAGCAGTAAAAGGCAAAATATTGGGACATTTTATGAATTTTGGCTGAAAACACTATTTGCATTGGATTTGTACACAAATTCACGTTTTTGAGTAATTTTGGGTCTGCAAGCACTAACGAATTGTTGCGTAATTTCGGAACCACGTACCCGGGAATCTATGGAATCACAATTTTAGTCTTAAAAGTTGCGCGAGACTTGAAAGTAAAAGTCATCGAACGACGCGGTAAAAAAATTTCGAGCGGCGGATTCATCGCGAAAAATGTCGAGAGGGGGGGGGGGCTGAATCACCCCCTAGTCTTTTTAGGGTTGAGAAATACCAACAAAATTACGAAATACATGTGCAGAGCGCGAGCAGAAAATTTTGAGATAACTGTATGAGGCCAACAACTCTTTAAATATAACATGGATACGTTTAACTGTAGGCCTAATTCTGATTTCCTGGATTTTTTGTGAATCACCTGCAAATGATCTGGATTTCCCGGAATTCAGGAAATTTCATTCAAAGTTGAAACCCTGCATGGAATCAAACAGAGAGATGTGATTAGTCGGGGCATGGATTGCTCTTCTTGTCAAAAATACGACTTTATTCAGACGCCCTCTATGCGTTCATTTTTTTTCAGATCATCTTGCCATGCCATATCGATGTGATTTGCGTTTATACATAGGTTTAATGGGATGGTCCGGGCTGAAAATACTTTTATCTAAATAAATAGAGTTAAATTCACTGAGCAAACTGCTGAAAATTTGATCAAAATATGAGAACAAATACGAAGCTATATTGAACTTTAAAGATTTGCATTATTCCGGTGAATCAGTTCTAGGCTTGTCTTCATGAATGTCCATTAAGTGGGCTGATGATGTCATATCCCCCACTTTTTCTTTTGTATTTATTATATGAAATTAGGTTTATTCAAAATTTTCTACCAAGAACTAAACCAATTGGATTGACAACTAATTAAGTGCATTGGGTATTTATTGCCGCAACATATTTCATCATAATGGAGACACATAATATATAAATGTATAAAAATGAATCAAATATATGATTTCATGTAATAACATTAAAAAAAACGGAAAGTGGGGATATGACATCATCACCCCACGGAGCGAATATTCGTGACGCGGTGCGTATAGTTGCTTTCGCAAAATATTGATAAACTTCAAACTCAATAATTTCGTTATTTGTTGTCCAATTTTGATATAATTTTCAGCACTTTGCTCAGTGAAGTTTACTCTTTTCATTAAGATCCCGGACCATCCCTTTAAACATCTTCGACTGGTATGTGTACTTGTGACCATTATTCAATCCAGCAACATAGTTGGCACACCTCCACCGTAAGTCTTCTAGATTTTTTTTCTTTAGAAAAGTATTTTAGAATCCTTTTGATGCCTGTTTTCTTTGTTGAAATCACCAGTTATCAATGAAAACGCTCTGCTGAATGTAAATGATTTGCATTTCGGATCAATAAATTTCCATTGATGCGAAAAATAACAAAACGGTTTATCATCCAAAAATAATCGTTGGCTTGACGATTGCAGAGTGACATGGTTAAATCACAATAATTACTGGTTGCACCATAAAAGAGACGGGAAAATGATGTATTCTTACATTATTATTTTCGTTGTCAAACATTCTCAGTTGAAGAGGAGCATTTTCTCAATATCCTGTCCTAACAATCTTGACAGTTAGTATATCATCAAGCAGGGACGGATCAAAGATTGATAAAATCTGGAGGAGTTGATTCTTATCTGATCTATAAAAATAAAAAAGTGAAGCTTAGTGTTAAAAAGGTAACATTCTTTTTGACCAATAATTTTCTATAAGAAAAAGAAATTCGATACAAACTCTCTTTTGGTAAGGTATTGATTCAAACTTCATTATAGGTAACATTCTTTTTGGACAATAATTTTCTATAAGAAATAGAAATTCGATATAAATGCTCTTATGGAAAGGTATTGATTCAAACTTCATTATAGGTAACATTCTTTTTGGACAATAATTTTCTATAAGAAATAGAAATTCGATATAAATGCTTTTATGGTAAGGTATTGATTCAAACTTCATTATAGGTAACATTCTTTTTGGACAATAATTTTCTATGAGAAATAGAAATTCGATATAAATGCTTTTATGGTAAGGTATTGATTCAAACTTCATTATTTAGAGTATCCTTAACCCCTCCCCCTGAAGAATTTAACTACCTCAAGCATGGGAAACGGGCAGGGCCCTGGGAACGATTTTTGATAGGAGTACTCGATTAAATTTGAGAAGCAAAATGACAGTGATAATAATGATAAATGAAAAAGTTTTATAGTACAAAATGAAGGTTACTTTGCATTCTGTTTTCGAGGAATTTGACCATGCAGCAAAAAAAGGGCTAGGCTGCAAAATGAAAGTGATTTTTTCAAGCTTCAACAACACGGCTTCCCACGGCCATGGGGGGGAGGGGCTACATTAAAATGAAAGTACGAAAATATTATAAAGGACGCTTATACAAGGCCAGCCGAATAATTTAGCCAGATAGAGGAGGGGGGGGGGGGCTGATCAATAAATGCCCAGTGAAATAGTTCCAGCCACGATAAAACCCCATTTCCATCGGATACACAAGCTGCCTTTACACTTTTTGTACGCCAGCCATGACTCTTTTTTTAGTGTCATTTCAAAATACCATAGAAATATCTCACAGCTATACATCACAATAAAATGATTTACCAAGGCACCATGCACTCCTCCAAGGACCCATGCACCCCCACACATGCGCGCGCATAAAGAAAAGATGCACAACGAACCGGAATCTGACAACCCCTCCTTTTGTTCTCCTTGCTTCCTAACGCAGTTCTGTCAAACTTTTAAAGAGAAGGTCAGATTCTGACACTTCGGTTAGTTTTTTTTATTCATTTGAGGGGAAATCGGCTTCGCGGGATCACTGTACTCTTTGCAACTTGCTATTCACTTTGAGTGCCTGTACGTTAATCAGTTGGTTACAACGGTTTCAAACGAATTCCATATTTCCAAAAGGGCAGCAGGCGAGATGTGAAGTTGGGTTTACAAGAAGTAGCATTTCGAATTTAAGAGTCGAACACCTGACGCTGGTCACCTGCTACTGGTCATCTGACGCACGGTCACCTGATACTAGTCACCTGGTCAGCTGGTCATTTGGTGAGTTTTCTGTTTATTGGCGTTAAGACAGTGGAGTCCTTGATTTTGTTATGTTTGCAGCACACTCAAATAATTGACACTATTAAGTTTTAATGTGAATCATGTATCTTGCCATCTGTATCTCGTATTTTTATTTTTTATTTGTTCACTTTTTCTGTACCACATGATGTCCTGTTACTATGTTTTTTTCGTACATTTTATGTTTTTTATGCTGATCAGGCTACCCTCTGTAAATATTTGAAAATAAATAAATAAAAATAAATAAATAAAATGTATTTTGGATGAATTTCTATGATTTTACCCAGTTGATATAACCTGATCAATACCTGTTAATAATGCAAATTTTGCTAAAGATTGTTTCATATCTTAATTGTTTAAGCAGGACGGGGATCCCAATCTGGACTCTCTACATGTTCCTAGTGGGCAGGGCCCTGGGAACGTTTTTTTTTTTTGGTTTTTGTTTTGGTCGAAAGAAATTTGACAAGCAAAAAAAAAAGTTTGAACACAAAATGATTGTAATATTAATACATTTTTCCAATTTGACGCACCTACCAGAATTCCAGGGGTGCTACCTGTGGAAAATACATGCAGCACCCCTTTGGAAAATCTTGGGGGTGCTTCAGCACCTCCAGCACTCCCGCTTCCCAGGGCCATCATAGTTGGTCCAATAAAGTTCAATTCTCATCTCACCATGGTCGTGGGTTCACTGCTCTCATCGTCAATTGTTGCATGGTGAAAAATCTTCTTGTTCTAGGTTAACTGAATTAAAAGTCCTTAAAATGTGTAGACAATTTAAAGTCCATCAAAAGTTCAAGCCCCGAAGTCAATCACAAGTCTTCATTCGAGTGTAGTTTTTTTATTGACATAATGTGCTCTTAGAGATCATTCAAAGTAGACGTATGAAGTTAAAATGGAAATAATAACACTTTTTATTGTTTCATCTTCCATGCACTCTTTTATCAATACCCACGCGATTTGCGTTCACTTTTTCTTGTTAATTAAAGAGGAGTCGAAAAGTGTGTAAAGCTTTTATACACACTTTGCTGAACCATGCAGTTTATTCCGAATTTGATTCGTTATTTTACTTAAAATTCATTAAAATCATGTATGTTCAAGAGAAATGAATGATGACCGGGCCTTTCCTTTTAGCATGTCTGTACAAAAATTTTCTTTCAAATTTGTGAATTACACTCTCAAAATGGATTGGTCAAAATAACAGATTAGTGGTCCGACAAAAAATAATGGTCAAAATCACTGAAAGGATTCTAAATAATGCCCGTCAAAAATCAACATAAATTTTGGTAGATTCTAAATCACATTTAAAAAAAAATCCTACATAATACGCCTTTTTGTTTTCTCCAATTCACTATAAGCATAAGATTGTACCACGGTTCAATGACATCATGGAGTTGGAATCTTGGGGGGGGGGGGGTGGGGGTTGACACGAACTTTACTTTATCTAGAGCGAAGCGAGAGATCAAAACATGTGGATCTGAAAATATATGATTTACTTTAAAGGGGAATGAAACCTTTGATACAAGTAGGCTTATGTAGAAACATAAAAATCAAAGAATAAGAATAATGAAAGTTGATAGGTGAAATGAACATGATGAAAGAGGCAATCCAAGTGAAATATATATACTAAAGTAATGGGGAGAGTTGTTCATCAGTGACATCACACATCTTTGTCGCATTGCCAATTTGCTATCTCCATAGCATTAGTGATCGGAATATTCAAATGCTCATAACTTTCTTATTATTTGTCCGATTTTTCTCAAACTTTCGTTGATCTGTTTCTTTGATTTTTCTGTTTTCACACAAGCTATCTTGTTCCAATGGTTTCATTCTCCTTTAAATGAAGACAGGAAAATGAAATAACTTTTAAGAATTTTAAGGAGGAGGTCAAAATATGTGAAAAAGAATAGAAAGGGATTATTGTAACAAATCGTGTATAAATTTACATTTGTTTTAGGGTAATTTTTTATGGTGTTGAAGGTGTCCAATCTCCTTATGTCCCCATATTTGCTTACCAGTACACCGGCCAGTACACAAGTGACAATCAGTATTTTCTGCAATTAAATGCTGCTTAGATGTTTTCTGACTTGCTCCGCACCTACATACTCATGTAAAGATTTATATGAATGGATCGGGTGTCGACATTCCTGTACCTTTTAGTAGTACAATATTCACTTCGGAGGAGAACGGTGGCAGTACACAGTCACAAAGGAAAAACACGGCAAAGAAAAAGAGGATTAAAATCATGAACTTATATCGACCTTCATATTTTGATAACAACCCTATTTCATTGAGTCGGTACCCCTTGTGTTAACTGGGAAAAACTTGCTTAAAGCCCCATCTTTTATCCTCCTATATTCATCCAATAATTCACGCTTGGTTTCTTCACTAATTTGTTGACCATTTGTCACGCACCGTCATCGTTCACCTGTCATGTGTGGGGTTGTCTTTTCTTATTGAGGGGGAAATAATAATTTTCGGGTACAATAATTTTGCTTTCACACACAAAGCAAAGAAGATAGTTATTTAGGCTAATGGTTATTTGAAATATGGTATTTTTAGTGAATACACAATTAAAGATTTAAATCGAAATATTGTAATATTGGAAGTTGAAATTATTTCTCCTGGAACAATCATTGATAATGTATTGCAATCATATTTTGTCGGTATGGCTAAATCCGTAAAAGACCCGTTACAAGGGGTACTTTTCTCCAATGAAAATACGCGGTAGGGTGGTGGTGGTGGGAATGGAGGGGGGGGGGTCTCCCATCTCAAATATAGATGCCCTTTGATTTAACATCGAAACAGAACTGAGGGGTGGGGGGCAGAGGGGTCAGTGTGTGGGGGAAGCATGTCGGTAGTAAAAAAATGAATCTAAAAAACCCCTGATCTAATGGCTGAATAATGTTAATGTGAGCGCTTTGAGCACCCTAGCTAAGATGGATACCCGGGGGGGGGGGGGCACTTACATTGACGAGTGGATACCATGCGCGACCAAAAAACACGTAAAAAGGGTGTCTTTTTCAAGATAGGGCACGTTACGTACGTAACGTGATAAGGGTGTCAAAACACAAAAATATTGAAAAAAGGGTATCTATTTCGCTCGGAAAAATATACGTGTTTAGGGTCATAAATTTTGGGATGATGAGACGAAATCAAAATATTTTATAAAGGATGTCTTTTGTGCCCAAACACTACGTGTTTAGAGTCTGATTTGCGCGAGGTGTGGAAAGTGTGGCCGTACTAAACCAAAATAATGGTATGTAATGGTAAAACCAACGACCGACGGACCCGTGACATCACAACAATAAAATATCGCTGTACTTGTTTAGGGGTTCATTTCAGGGAATACTTGCCAAGAGTACCGTTTTGCTTCCAATACTTGTTAAGGGGTGCATTTTCAGAATATGGAAAATACGTCGCTGTACTTGTTTAGGGGCTCAATTCTGGATATACTTGCCAATAGTAATTTTCCAATACTTGTTAAGGGTAGGGTTTCACACGCCAATACTTGTTAAGGGGTGCATTTTCAGAATATTTAGGGTGCTTTTCAAGACCCCATGGTCGCGCATGTATCCATGGCCCCTCCGGGATGGATACATCTTTTTGCATTATAAATGTCTTTAATGGTGAATGAAACCTTTGGAACAAATAGGCTTGTGTAGAAGCAGAAAAATCAAAGAATAAGAATAAAGAAAGTTTGAGAAAAATCGGACAAATAATGAGAAAGTTATGAGCATTTGAATATTGCAATCACTAATGCTATGGAGATCCTCCCATTGGCAATGCGACAAGGATGTGTGATGTCACTGATGAACAACTTTCCCTTTGGTGGACTATAAAATACCCTCAAAATGTCTCTTTTTGCTTTTTCTTACGATGATACAAACTCTTTATCCATTATGTATTCTTCAAAAATATGTATTACATGCCCTCATGTAGAAAGAACACATGATCTATGGATAGATGTGATAAAAGAGGCAATTCAAGTGAAATATATACTAAAGTAATTGGGAGAGTTGTTCATCAGTGACATCACACATCTTTGTCGCATTGCCAATTTGCTATCTCCATAGCAATAGTGATCGCAATATTCAAATGCTCATAACTTTCTCATTATTTGTCCGATTTTTCTCAAACTTTTGTTGATCTGTTTCTTTGATTATTCTGTTTTCACACAAGCTATCTTGTTCCAATGGTTTAATTCTCCTTTAATGATAATTATCATTATTGATGATGATTGGTTCTTGAGTAGCACCATTGTTGATGATTTTACCCTCTTCCATGTCTTTTTAGAATTCAAACCATGTTTACGTCATAACAAGGTCAAATGGAATGCGAGTGTGAGATACACTATGAACATCATTCATCTTGTTATGCATGGTCATTATAACCCTCCCCCCAAAAAAAAAAAAATCTTGGGGATTTCGCCACAGAAAACATTGATAACGTTCTTAGTAATATGCTTTGGTGGACTTTTAATTTGTTTGAAATTTGTTATGATATCAGAAGTAGTGATAAAAGAAATCTACCCCGCCCCACAAAAACTTGCCGAGAGAGCAAGGCAACTGAGCTCCTAAAAATATTTCTGGGGAATCGTCATAGACTGGGGCACCTGTCATTACAAGAGAAGTGATAACGGGAGGAAACAAAAAGCAAAATAGAAGTTTTAAGTCCTGAACATTACATAATTGACATCATTACCATGCGAACTGGGGTGCTAAAACGCGAAGGTCCCTGATAAGATAATGGGCATTTTCGATTAATTTTCATTTTATCTCCTCTCTCACAGTGCATTTTACAATTGGTCGTGTCACTTTGGGCAACTACTTCTCTTTTTTCCCAAAATTACCAAAAAATATTGAAAATTATACAGAGGAATGACAAACATTTTGTAAAGTTAATTATTTTCCCTTTCTTTCATTAACCAAGGAGTTTCAAAAACCCTGAAATTTTAGGTAAATTGAAACAGTAAGGGGAGATTGAGGAGAAATAAGTAAAAAGGAAGAAGAAGAAGAGGAAGAAGAAGAAGAAGAAGAAGGAAGAATAGAAGGAGAAGGAGAAAGAGTAGGAGGAGAAGGAAGAGAAGAAGATGAAGTAGCTCTTCATGAGTGAAATCACCTGTAGGCCAAGAAGTTGATGTTGTTATTGCGACCTAATTTGTCAACTCAACGATTGAACTTTTCAACTCAGGTAACCCTTAAAATGCCACAAAATCAAAGATGCAACATGCTTTGGGACTAGTAAAATGATTTTTTTGTTAATAATTAAGATGGCGTCTGATCTTCAGTTGAATCAATGTAAAAGTACTCATCTTGGACCGCTCTGGTCATACGGAATATGGGCATGTACCAATAACAATAATCAAAGGGGAAGTTAACCAGACCAAAGGTTTGTTGTAAAAAAAAAACAGAACAAATAATGAAAAGTATCGGTGAGTTTTTAAGGAAATTCATCAACTATTAAAAGAGTTATTACTTTTTTATATATAACTTTGGGACGTCATAAACGAGCAACGCTGGGCCATTTTGTTCGGTCGAAATACATAAATCTAAAAATTTTGATGGTTTTTAATGCTTTTTGATAATCTTTCTGGAGCATCTGAAATGAAGGTACAATGAAAACATTTTTTTCTGAAAAATGACATTATTTTTTTTACCATACATGCACTCTTAAAAAATGTTGGGTATAAATGCTCCATGAGGGTAAATATGTGTCCAACTAACATTGGCCATTTCTTTTGGGGACTTTTATTTATCCATTGTGATAAAAATTCTGCCCATTCTAAAGTAATTGCTGCTTATTGTTTTAAACTTTTCTGGACAATATGCTTCCCACATTGAGTAAAATACTGCCCAAGATTGGTTGGGCACATCATTACCATCGTGCTTGTTTAAGTTTTACCCAATATTTTTTTACGGTGTACGATATGTGGGAAAGCTGCTCACATGATGTCAGAAATCACACGGTCAAAATTTTAATTACTTTCTTATTCTTTGATGGATTTTTCTCAAACCTTCACCAATATTTATTTTTTTGGGGGGGCTATTTTTACGATAAACATGATGTCAGAAATCACACGGTCAAAATTTTAATTACTTTCTGATTCTTTGATGGATTTTTCTCAAACCTTCACCAATATTTATTTTTTTGGGGGGCTATTTTTACGATAAACGTTTTTGTTAGGGTGAGCTTCCCCTAATAATTATATTTCCGATACGACCTTGAACATGCTCCCTACACCAGAACTCGTGAACGGCATTGACAGGGTTAACGGGGTCGATTGATTCTCAGCATCCCGAACTGATAGTAGGAAGGAAACGATGCGTGACAGGAAAAGCAAATATCACCATGGTAACGCATCTAAATATACGTCTTCATTTGTCAGTAACAATAAATTTGTTTGTCATTCATGATGATCATTCTTTTACTTGATTTATTTAGACGCATGATGAGTAAAGTCAACTAATGTCATGTCTTGTTACGGTTGATTTTCCACGTATTTTTTGTGTTTTAAGTTCATCATCAGTAATTCCATTTCATTTTTGAATGTTCTCTCTTTGATTATTTCTGGTCTCCAATCTTTTTTTCTTTCTGTTCCACGTCTCTCCTCCTTTGATTGTATTTGCAATCCGACCTCCGCCTGTATTTTATGATTGCCCTTTTGATAGTTTTGGTTCTATTAGCCAATGTCTATCATTTGACATTCATGATTTACCATTTTTCAGATGTTTGTGATTAAAGTTCAAGTCCACCCGAAGAAGAAGTTGATTTGATTGAAAAGAAAAAAAATCAAACAAGCATAATACTGAAAATTTCACCAAAATCGGAAGTACAGCGTGTAGAATAAGAAAGTTTTGACATTTTTAAGTTTTTCTAGATTTCACTGACAAACAGTTGCGCATCTTGGTCAGTAAGCAAATGATATAGGACCGTTGACATCACCCACTCACTATTTTTTTGGTATTTTATCATATAAAATATTTCTATTTTCTCCTCAATGTCATTTGAAACAAAGTTTCATCCCTCCCCGAACATTCAATAAAGATGGTCCTTACTGTAAAATCTTTACAAAATGAAATAGCCTATCATTTCACCAATGCATATATAAAGCAAAAGAAATAGTGAGTGACTGACATCATCAACTCTCTCATTTGGATATCACTGAGCTGTGTATATATCTGTTTTGTGTGAAATAAGCAAAATGTTAGAACGTCATAAATTTCCTCATTACCTCGGATTTTGATGAAATTTTCAGCATAATGCTTGTTTTATTTTTCTCTATTGATTCAAATCAACACTTTTTGGCCGAGACTATACTGGCCTGAATGATCAAACCTGTACTTTTTCTAAATTGGGGGGGGGGGGGTTATTTGAAATATTCATCAAGCCCCGTCCCCAGACCAGATTGTGCCTGCCAAGAAGAAATAATTTTTTACGATAAAAAAGAACAAGAAAGAAAGAAAGAATAAAGAGTTTATCGCCAAAATCGGTTATAAATTCCTTCCAAAATATGAAGAAAACCGTAGTCCAATCTACTTTTTATTGAAGGAGGAAGGGGGGGGGGGGTGTTGTTCAGTATAAGATAAAAGTGCACACAGGGGTTAACTTAAATTCAACAAAGTTATTTTACCAGACATTTTCAGAAGTGGTTAAGAGTGCACAGGCGCGTACGCAAGGGGGGGGTTTCGGGGGTTCAAACCCCCCCCTTTTCGTTTTCCTTTTTTTTTTTTTTTTTTTTTTTTTTTTTTTTGCTTGTCTCCCCAGAGGTCGGTCTGGTCAAGGAGTTATCGGGCAAGCGCCTGATAACTCGTTGGTCTGGTTACGGAGAGTTCCCCTACCCAATAATGTATATGACAGCAATAATGAAGGATCTCATGTTTCCGACGAAAAACACAGAAAAAATTTCCGCTCGCTTCGCTCGCTCCAGTTTATTATATCTTTTATTTCCGCATGTCGCCGACATGATCACGGTCGGTTAGCTCGCTCCGCTCGCTCGTAATAATTTATGAAATTCCATAAGTATCTAGTCTCCTGTTCAAGGCCGTATTATGAGTGTTACGAATAGAAGGACATGTAGCATCGACTAATACTTGATTTACTAACAAACTATTGACAAGAAATGTATGTTTTGACGGGAAAACGCGAAAATTTCGGCTCGCTCACTCCGCTCGCTCGTAATCATTTCTAGTCTCTTGATCAAGGCCATATCATGAGACTTACGAGCAGAAGGACATGTATCATCAACTAATATGTAATCATTACCAACAAGCTATTGAGAAGAATTGTATGTTTTGACGGAAAAACGCAAACATTTCGGCTCGCTTGCTCCGCTCGCTCGTAATTATTCATGACATTTCTCAAGTTTCTACAGTGTTCTGATCAAGGCCATATCCAGGCGCGTAGCCAGGGGGCGGTCGCCCCCCCAAAACGTCCCCAAAAAGAAAAAAAAGAAGGGAAAAAAGGAGAGGTGAAAAGGAAAAGGGAAGGAAGGAAAGGGAAGAAAGGTAGCTTTGTGTTTTTTCTATTTATTCTCTATATTTTTTCTCAAAAGAGAAACTCCTTCACTCTTTTTGCTTTAAATTCATATATGAATTTTGCTTCCGCGCTGCGCGCGGTTAAATGACAATATTGAAGTTCTCCATTGTTCCCCCACCTTTTCTCTAACCCTGTTTTTCCACCTCAGCTATGTGCTTCTTGCCAGTTAAAGTTAAAATTGTATACATTAGGGCATGAATTTGAGTAAGGTTAGGCCGAAGTAAATGTATGAAGTTATCTCTTTTTTTTTAATTGATCGCGCAACTTCTGGTCTGGTCGGCTCCGAGCGGTAAAAATCTTTATATCAGTTTCTGCCGTCACCTCCACAAAGTCAGCTTCTCCCGCTTTCAGCTCATTACTATAAACAACCATAATTTGGGGTAAACAGGTTCATAATTTAAAAAGAGGAAGGTATGGAATTCGTAACGTATTAAATAAAAAAGTACATTATTTTTTTATCAAATTGTATTAAACTTCATGTCATTTCCCTGTATACATTCATCTCCTGTCCTGTTTTGCGCCCTCAGTTTGAAATTTTGAATGACACTTAAGTTTCTTTATATTCAAAATGAAGCGCTTCAGGATAAGTAAAAAAATAACCATCCTTTATTATATAGATAGATAATTTCAATAAATCACAGAAGTTTCAACTTTATGCGCACTATTTTCCTTGTAATGAAATTCAATAATCTTAGAAAATCAATTGAATTAGAGACGATTGGGTATTAGAGATATCTACATTTGATGAAACGTCCGCCCTTTGAAATTTCAGAGTTTCATTGCTTATCGCGGGAGGAATATCTTCCTCTACCAATCTTCTCCTCTGTTTTGCGAGTTAAAAATATGCACTGATGCTAAATTGTTTGTAATCAAATCTGATCTTTCCAAAGAAAGTTTCAATATATCTTTGAGAATACCCTTTTCTCGGGACCCTTTTTATGGCAAGAAAAATTGATAAATCACTTTAGCTTCCGCGCTTCGCGCGGAGTTATTATCAATTTAATTTCCTCCATTGTATACCTCTTTTGTGCGTTTACAATCACTTTTGAAAACAAGGTTCAAAATCGCAATATAGTCAACCGAATTGGAGGTACTAGAGACAAGAGAAACGGCTCTTTTTCATTTTAATTTATGAAACACTAAAAGCTTCGCGCTTCGCGCGGGAGGGGGAAACTCCCCCTCCCTGCACCCACCCCCTAGGGAGCGCGCTTCGCGTGCTCTGTAAGTGTTGGCACGCTTCGCGTGCATTTACCGCCCCCTCCAAAATGAAATCATGGCTACGCGGTTGGCCATATCATGAGTGCTACGATCCGAAGGACATGTAGCATCGACTATGATACCAACAAACTATTGACAAAAAGATTATGTTTTCAACGCAAAAACGAGAACATTTCTGCTCGCTCGCGGGTCATGACCGCACTGTTACATACCCATCCCCACTTAAATGTTATTGTCTTATTTGCAGCGCTGAAAAAAAAGAAAAAAAATCATCACCTCCCCCCCCCCCCCCCGCTCATCACTTTTTAGAGACTGGGCGGGAGATTAAAAAAAAAAATCAGCTCGAAAACCCCCCCCTTTCAAAAATCCTGCGTACGCGCCTGAGAGTGCATATTCCGGTCCCTTTTACCTCTTTTCGCTATATATCGATCTCTATTTGTCTGACTTCACGTATCTTATCCTTCTCCTTCTTGACCATGTTGACCTTACATTTTCTTTTATATACATGCACAAGTTGTGGTTACACGCGAAGTTTTGCTTTTGGAAATTGATAACTCGATTGAATTAAAGACTGGACAATACTGATGTTTTACCAAGAGCCGAATGGCAGCGTGGGAAATCAATTGCAAGCGATGCGAGAAATTCGTTGGGAAATAAGTACGAGCAAAACATACATTTCATGTTATAGATTGCAGACAGGAGATCATGAGAAAGAAATGTAAAAGATATTCGATCGTTAAGCCTGGGAGAGTGAGAAACGGGTAAGGGGTTCATCAACACTGGATCGAAAAAGCAGTAAGCGGTGCATACAATTTTACCAGTGCATGATTGTGTGCTACCATGGGGGACGTGCCCCCCTACTGAAAAAAGTAAGGTGGACATAATATCAAATGCCCCTTACTATTTTTATGGCATTTTATGATGGTCAGAAATTCATCATTCAAAATCGAAATAAAACATGTGCTTGTCAAATTGTCCAGCCCCTTGCCCCCCCCTGAGTGCTACTTTCAATAATACCACGTTCAGATTTGATATAAGACCGTCTTAAGGATGATCTAATATGTTACTGATCGTACGAACATATTAGTATAGCGTGCGATTATAGTACGATTTTAATACGGATTCACGGTCATTGTATGATATACGATTTTGTATATAGCGCGGAGTTATACAAAACATGTTCAAAACCTTAAATTCATCGTAGGGAGAGCGCGTATAAGATCTGTATTATCAGAGCAAGGGCATGGTGCATTGTACATACTGACATCGGATGATCAGCGCAGGGTCATCGTATAGTGTCGTAAGAAATATGTATTTATGATCGCAGAGTGGTCCTTGTATGGCTTTGTCTCTGACCCTCTAGGATGTTCTACTTGTATACAAAAAATATATGATGGCCGTAAGCAATTCAAAAACAAAAATCGTAGCCAATACGATCCCACAAAATATAAATCATAGACTAATCTATCTTACGATGATCGTATATAGCAAATGTAATCGAGACCATAAAGGTGCATACACTGTTCAAAATACTAGTAATGTTACAAAGGTGAATCGCAAATTTACTTACAGGGTGTTTACCTTTCAAGAACAGACGACACAATGACTTTAATAAAACAACGTATTTACGCACTAACATCTAACGTTGAATAACAAGTTAAATGTAAAATAAAGTAACATATAATACCAACGAACTATCGTATTTTTACGTTGATTGCAGTGCAGCTGATAGTGTTTGTAAATCAACGGCGATGTTCATGTTAATTGAATGTTATTATTTTTTTTACAGTTATCCAGTTCTTTTTTATGTTGCATTTTGTACAGCCCATCGTAATTTAACATTTCATACTCTTTTTGAGTCCCAGTTGCCAGTAATAATTAATGTTTTTTTTGTTTTTATTTTAACACTAACAGTGTGGAGGTGAAAAAAAACAGTAGGGCCTACACGAATTACCCGTCCATGCGAACAGACTTTGCTTCTGTATCATTCGTGCATTTTCCCCATTTTAGCAGAGGAGGTATAATGTCACAAGTTTTTTTTCACAGAGTTGACACAGCGTTCGATCTTCCTGCTAAATCGTAGAATGGAGGATGCATGTTCCTTTTTATGAGAGGATAAACCTTGAACCCCGTTGAATGCTTGAAAACGCAATTGTTGACTGGCTAGCCTACCTGGATTGAAATAAAACTAAATAGCTGAAGGAAATAAAGTAAATTGAAACATTTGATAAAATATGTTTTTGAAAATGTCATTATCATCATAGTTATCATCACAGATTATTGTTACTGCCATTGATATCACCATCATCATAATTACTGTCTACTGTAATGTTTCTTGTGGATATTGTAATCTGCCAAATTAAAGTGGTCAAAATGTTGAATACCAGCGACAAACTCAATACATGAATAATGACAAATAATGGTGAAGAGATAGACATAGAGATAGACCAGTGTGTTGGCTCAGTTGGTAGAGCGTCCGTCTCACTACCGGGAGGTCGGGGGTTCAAGCCCCCGCGTCAGACCAAAAGACGTTCAAAGATGGGAGATGCTGCTACCCTGGTGGCGACCAAGCAGACAATATTCACAATCAGGTTTGCAATTAAAAATAAACATATAAAGAAATAATCAAAAACTCTAGCAAACAAAACTATGCCATTGACAATAACACATTGAAAAAAATGTGTTTTTTACTCCGGCCCCCTTGGTTCCGAGGCCACTGCAACAGGAAAGCCCAATTCACTAAATTTACTTCAACATATTTTGTGTGGAGGCATTAACCGGATATCCTAATGTCTCATTTTTTTGTACAGGTAGAAAACAGATACCCAAACTTTATCCTTCTTCCATATCCAAATCAAAATCATCTAAGATCCAATCAAGATGATTAACTTTGCGTTTCGGCGTCTCCTATTCTCGTGCGCTTCATTGGTTCTCTTGGCAATGCTGCTCGTCCCTGTCCCGACCAAGGCCCAGTACTGTACCTCACGGGGATGCTGCCCGGGAAGAGACGATGAATGCACCGCTCGATACTATGATACCCTCTGCTACTGCGATGTGTTCTGTAATATGACGGCTATGGATTGTTGCCCTGATTTTTGGTACTACTGCATGGGGGCGCCCCGCCCAACTCTACCGCCAACAGAAGGGCCGAAATACGGTAAATAAATACATTTTTTTTACTTTTATGCCCCCTACCCGCATCTCGTGGATGTGTATCGTGTTTGCAGGTTGAAGCGGATGGGCTGATAAAACATTGTATCTCAAAATTTAAATATTATGAAGACAGCTCAGAATAAGCTGGATTTAGAGTTGTAACATGGGTAGCATTTTTCTTTTGCCTCAAAAGAGATCTTCACAGCTATCAAGAGATTGTCAGCTTTGCTTTGTTTTTAAAATACAGCCTTTTCTAAGCTGCCTTCAAAATTTTCAAAGTTTGAGGTATTCGAGGTTTTATCAACTCAGCTATACGAAAAATGTAATCCCACCATTAGGTATTGAAAACCATTTCTCGATCAGAAATGATCTAAACATCCTATCGACTCTCCAGAGACCAGGCATGTGCCTACTCTGACATCTTTATCCAATCATTTTGCTTCTTGAAACCACATTAGTCACACTTACAAAAATTTTCCCTATCCATTTATGAAATGACATTTTTTATGAGTGCATTTTTTTGTTGTTCTTGAATGTAAATCCCTTGTTTGAATAACTGAGCCTCAGTTTGTAGAGGCTCGCTCGCTTTGCTGACTTGCAATATTGATTGATGAATAATAGTTGCAAGGATCATTTTGTTTGTTTCCTAAAAGATAATACCTCTAAGAAAGTAAATCTTACGCTTTGATGGAATAAAAAAGTTAAATATATTTTTCATGATAATTTTTGGATTGGATATTTATACAGAACGCACACCTATATGAAATGTGAGGGTGTGTTTGTGTGTGTGTGGGGGGGACTTTCATTCCAGCATCTACGCCAGTGCCCTCAATCCGTATCTCCCTTCCATTATCTTCGCCCTGCTTTCTCTGTCTACCCCCCCCTTTCTGCTCATCGCGACACTGCCTCACTCTTTCTCATAATCAGTGTGTCATGTGACTTAACTTTCAGATTACTGCATTTACAAAGGGGTCATTTATAATCCTGGAACTTCTATCAAACGCAATTGCAATACATGGTAAGTTTAACCTTTGGCAATAGTCCCTATAAACTACTAGTATATGCTAGTCATTAATAAATAATCGATTTATTGGTTTATCATTCGTTTCTTAACAAATATATTTGTTGAATATTTCATGTATTCCTATAAAGGATTGATTTTTATCTGTTTTTTCTAAAAACATTAATATTGAATGGGTACTTGTTTAATACATATAAAGAGCGTTAGGCATGACTGGCGTGTTAGGGATGGGTGATAAGAATATCCATTGGTTTTATTAATGCAAACACACCTTTTATAAACATTTCATAGAACGCGACGAAAAATAATAATTTGAATTTTGTTTGGTTCACTTAGAGTCTATTGAAGTTGAATTCGGACCCAATAAACCATGAATGCAAAACAAATTAGAGGTCAATAGTATTTAGTGAAGTATATGTCTTCTTATCCTCGACGCATCCTGATTTCTTTCTTATGGATTTTAGCAATAATCATGGGCCGCAGAGTTGTTTGGAAAGTTTTTTTTTTATTTTGCTTTTATTCTAGGGGAGGCTGGGTAGTAAAAAGTAGATTGACTATACATGATAACCCCAAATACTAAATACTGGGGGATGCGTAAGCACTCAGCACCATTATGAACGGACATCAATTCACAGTAATAATACGTCCTTAACTCAGTTTTGGCGCAGATTGGGGGCTTAGTCCCCTCCCCCGCTCCACGACCCCCGATAACTATATTCGACGATGATTATACATTTTAGGCTAGCAGGCTGTAACCCTGTGTGTATTATGTTCACATTTTTTTTTATGATTGCGTTTGTTATCATTTGGATCTTTTGTTTGGAGTGAATAGGATAACCCTGTACTTATCTTTGGATAAAACGCAATAAAATGATCTATAGATAAATCAATAAAGAAGAAAGAAAGCAACGATATGGAACATCTTGTAATTTTTTGATTGATTGAATTTGCTTGAATTGTTGATTGGTTGATGGATTGGCAGCTGCCAGTCTTCCCTGGTCTAAATCACATGAACCATTTCAATGCAAACAAGTAATTTAGATTAGTAAGGCGCTTGCTGTTTGATTTCATTTTTTGTCAAATTATACTTTTTCAAATTACAAAAGTCAGTAATATTCAAGCCTGAGCTTAACCTGAGATATCACTGCAAAAACTCTGGTGTTGATTTAACACCAGCCCGGAATCTATACCTATTTTCACACCAGAGAAGTGATAAACAACACCGGTTTGGTATTGGTCTAACATCAGATAAGTGTTATACCATACCAATTTGTATTAAAACAGCATCAGTTCGATTCCAAACTGGCGTTGTTTCAATACTTCTCAGTTGTGGACATATATAGATTCCGGGCTGGTGTTAAATCAACACCGGAGTTTTTGCAGATATATGCAAATAAAGGAAACCGATGATATTACATATCTACTATTATGACTATTCAATTCATATCTCACTATACAGTATATCACAGTTAATGTTTTACAGACCATGTTGTGAATTACATATACACTGTAAAAAATAAAGTGCTAATTTAGCACTTACAGTGCTTGTATAGTGACTGCACTGTAAGTGTACCTTATGTTAGTAGATAATGACAGAAATGCGTTGAACATACTCTCACATGTCACAACAAAACAAAAGTTTAATAGTTTTTCTACTTGTTTATTGAAGTCAACTACATATTTTGAGAATGGATTGGATTTCGATTATTGATAACGTGATTACTATGTTATGTGTATACTATGGATATACGCGAACGTGTGTGTGTCCTAGGTGTGTGTGCGTTTGCATGAGGGCGATGGTCAAGGTGTGCGTGCGTGAGGGTATGTGCGTGTGCGTGTTTTCTCTCTCTACATATGGAAGTCTGTTGAAACGTAAAAAGGAGATGATGATGATGAGTAATAATCTGTGTGTGGGTATGGTGAGGGAGGGTGTGTGTGTGTGGGGGGCAGAATAAGAGATGAAGTCCTGGGAAGAATACAGAGTTCTACAGTGTGTTCATAGTGGATTTACGGCCTGTAATACAATGTGTAATCATATTCACATGCTTCAATTTGATCCCTTCAACATTTTGAATCGTAATAGTCAACTTATTCACAATTGTGAACTCACTGTTAACAGTCACACACTAATCTTCACACTTTAGAATTTGAGCATTTAAAAATGTGAATCCCAATGTAACCTCACTGCGGACACACTGCGGTCACACTGTGAACACACTAAGTAAGACTGCGTTTTTGCAGATAAATAAATAAAGAGAGAGAGAGAGAGAGAGAGAGAGAGAGAGAGAGAGAGAGAGAGAGAGAGGAGAGGGGGTGGTACAGTTAAGAGCATATTTCTTCATGTATGCCATCTTATATTCTAATCAATTTTGATTGTAGCGTATGTAGGCTTGGCTACGACGGTGACGCTGAATTCGAGTGCGAGGATAATCCATGTCTCGTCGACCCAATCACAATAGATGACGTCAACGACGATTATTACCTCGGGTAAGTCGACAATATTTGAACTTAAGAACGTGCATCTGAGGAAAATGAAGAGTAAATGCGTAATGCCCAAAGTGGACTTTTTTGTCTTAATCATCTTGTTAAAAATGCCTAGGGAGCTGAAACGTCTCTTGTCAAAACACACAAACGGATATCACAATTAAATTAAAAGTATAAAAAGTTGCAAGCAGTTTTAGCAAAAGAATTAACCATGCAGGAGAATATATCCCCGTTTATCACAATCGGCTGTTTGAAAAGGATTTTTTTTTTGGGGGGGGGGGCAGAAGAGCAGAAGTTTCATCATGATCAAATAATATTCCAATTGTCATCTACTCCTCATTCATCATGATAATCCTATGACTATTATGTGCGGTATGTTCCATTCGCAGTCTTTGAGGCTCTTCATCAAATATGTATTAACTGTATTGTCGCATGTCAGCATTGTTTTGAAAATCCATTTAAATTCATTCCATATCTCCCTGTCTGGCTCGCAAGTGCAACAGAACACGTCCACGCATACCTCCCGTCACAACAGACAATAAAACAATGAAGACATCGTTCTACTGAATACAATGTTCATAGATAGCCTCATTCTGTCAATAGTAATTCATTCCAGTTTTGTTGATATTAGTGTCAATTGGTAGTGTTCGCCTTTACTACGAGGAAACTCTCTCCAACGCATCGATTCCTTTGAAAATGCAATTAAAATCACAGGGGAGAGCTGAAAGGCTTCTGTCGAAGTTGGTTGGCTGGGACCATTGCCGGCGGAAGCCAAAAAAAATTAGGGGGGGGGGTTCCACCTGAAATTTTAGGATGGACACGGGTAAAAAATTTGACAAGCAAAAAAAAAAGAAGAGTTGTCAACCAAAATTTTAGGGGGGATCACAAAGATTTTAGGATGGTCCACCTGAATTTAGGTACCCTCACGTCCCCCCGCGGCTTCCGCCGCCTATGGCTGGGACAGCAGATCATCCGAAGATTTGCACCGGACGAACAATTGCAAATACTTCGTTGTCCAGAGTCAAGAGATTCTGATGCTGTCCCGATCTACTAGCTTTCGACAAAGTCTATCAGCTCTCCATTCTGATTTGACTTGCATTTTCAATTGAATTGGTGCGGTGCAGGGAGTTTTCCCGTATTCAATGCAAACAGTCCGGACTGTTGGTCCCAGGTACTGAGAGTAGGTTGGTGGGAGGGGGGGGGGGAAGCATTTGCACTTTTGCACCCGTTGTTCCCATGATTGAAATTTATTTATTAACCGTGTGAAAAGGAATATTCTAAAGTTGAAAGGTAGGGGTATTTAAGATCAGTTTGTGATAAGAGTAGGATACTTGTGACATTATTTAATGCCTATATTTTTGCCTTTCTCTGGCTGGAGGAAGCGAAAGCTCTGACTGGGTAATATCTCTCCCACGAGATCCTTTGTTACTGCCATTGTTTGACATCATTGACTATTTAATATTCTGCTCGCCTTTTCATTATCATACCTCTGTATTTACATTTTGCATGATCATTGAACTTTTATGCTTTGATCAGTGTTTAGGATATGCCTTCATATCCATTATTCTTTTGTCTTGATGCATGCAGTTCAACATGGTGTCATGTTACATAATTATTTAGTCATAACAAGATTATTCATAAACTTACTGAATGATTTATAAGTTTATTCTAGATGTTTATCTTGTTTGTAATCATCTTTTTGTTCCTTTTTCAAAATAATATTTCCCCTTCACGATTTTGAATTTTGCGTTCGTATCACGATCTGCATACATATATGTTCATATATTTCCCTGAAGCTGAGATATTGTTTTCATTATTAACCCACCGCCACATTTAATGATATGATGATTTTTACAGATGGAGAGCAAGCAATTATTCATTTCTTTGGGGGTTGACCCAACCAGAGGGAGTTCTGTACCGTCTTGGAACGTTCCCGCCCGGTCGAGCCGTCTCACAGATGGTCGAGGTTATCATTCAGCCAGAGGGCGCACTCCCTGAACGATTCGACTCGAGAGAAATCTGGCCCGGACTCATTGGCGAGGTCGTCGATCAGGGTAACTGTGGGAGCTCCTGGGCGATATCGACCGCTAGTAAGTCAGCATTAAAATCATTGCAGATGGTCTGACATGCATTCAGCATAATAGGGTACACTTAGATTGGAAAAAAATCAAAATTTTGTATTTTATGTTGTTT
Source organism: Lytechinus variegatus (assembly GCF_018143015.1). Taxonomy (NCBI): domain Eukaryota; kingdom Metazoa; phylum Echinodermata; class Echinoidea; order Temnopleuroida; family Toxopneustidae; genus Lytechinus; species Lytechinus variegatus. The sequence continues at coordinate 13,204,595 of NC_054756.1, forward strand.
CCCTTTAAGAGCCACGATCGCCATAATTTGTTAACGATTTGTAAGAATGCATTTTCTGACTTGAATTTTTACAGAATTTAAAGAATATTGGCAAGAACTCTAATCATTCAGTTCGATTCAATTTTTCAATTGACTGAAAACATTCAATTTATTTCAACCATCCTCAGTCAGAATAAAACCGAACAAAGTAATGATCGTGCAAAATACAAAAATAACAGAAATGAAGGTTTTGTGACCCCTTGGAAAGCATAACCTATAAAAAGGGAATAACCAAGTATAAATACACGTTATGAAAATACTTACGAAATTTCAGAAAGTATAGACATACCTAATAGAAAGCGAATTGAATTTCTGATGTTGATAAGTCAAATTTTTAAACCGTACGCTGATACAATATTGGAAAATAATCATAACGGTCATTTCATAAAATGTGAATTTTCTTGCACATTCTAGTTGGGAAATCCAATCGTTTTATTTTTCATTTGTATATTTTTTGCTATTCGAAACAGATTCAAAAATTTCTGAGCGTACGCTTACTTGAGCGACCTAGTTACGAGATATTTGTGATTTATCAGCTAATATAACCATACTGAATCGCGATATTCATATGTCAAGTTGTCATCCACTTTAAACCTAAAAACGTTTTGGACAGTTTATTGTGACAGCGCTGCGGAATAATGCCTTTTTGTAGTTGGAGAATATCAATCAACTTGGTCACAATAGCTCAACCCTGATCTATCCCTTTTATCAGCTTTATTTTCTTACATTGTTCGTTTCAACATGTTCAAGTGAATACCAGCGCTGTACTTGGAACACGCTGAATTGCCTACGATCTACATGCATCCACACAACGGTAGACCACCGCACCCGTTTCATTTTAATGACTTTATAATCGGATTTGTCACATAATACCAGTCGATTTACAATTCAAAAATATTTTTTTTTGAAAAGTTCTTATGAAATAAGATTGATGGCTGCGTTGAATCTGCATTCGTAGACATGTAATGCAACTGATTTTATTTTGTTATATGTACCACATCACCCATTATTCTGTTCTCTTTACTCATCGTGTCAAATCATTTTCGGAGGTCATGTAAATCAAAGACGGCTGGTAAAAATAGCATAAGGTGAAAAAAGTGGGATATTATGACTTAAAGAGAAAATATCTGATTCAAACACGAGTTGCAACATTCAACAACAACCCATTAACGCACAAGGCAGATGAAATTATTATACTTTTTAATACGGAAACCCGTTAAACAAACAAAAAATGGCAATTTTATCTTACAGCTGGGTTTGTACAAACCCTATAATGAAACACGGGCTTCGAATGAATGTGCTCAGAATATTCGGAACACCTGCATTTTTAGGCACAGGAATAACGAAAAAAGTTCATTCGGTTGTTATTATTCCTGATGTGCAATATTCCTATTACAGGTTGTAAAGTCTCCAAGGTCAGTTTTGTTTTCTGTAACATTAAGGCTAGGCTGCGAACATAATACTGCACCTTTCCCTCTTTCCTCTATTATTTCCTTTCCATTTCCTAACGATCTTGAGTAATCAACTGACAGGACTGTTTCATCAAGCCGTTCTTTACAAGCAAAACTTTAGGCACGACTGGAACACGTTCTTAGGTGCTATATGTCAGCTATGTAGGAATATCTCATTTACAGCAAGAAAGTTTCAATGAACAGCTACCCTTGACCATTATTATTTTTTTGGAAAATTATTTCTTGCCGTTTTCCACCGCTTGGTTAGATAAGGCGGCTTTACTAGTCACAGCCGTTTCCTCCTGATATTTATGCGACGCGCCGTTTTGCACAAAAAATGATCATGCGCAAGATTTTCAAGCGAAATTTAAGCAAGTGCATAAAATGCAAAACAATATTTTGACCCCCCCCCCAAAAAAAATATATAAATGCATTACAGATGTTGCATATATTTTAAAGCCGTTTATGGAAATAAAGCCGTAATAATTGAACGATACGAAATATTGTTGACAAAATCAAGATCAACAACTAGAGCCACAACATTGGTGTGCAAATGACCAGAAATGAAAAACAACAACAACAAAAAATGGCGCCATGATGGTCACGCATGCGTAATTTCGGAAAATATTATAACATGTGATCGATAATGGGTCCTGGATAAAATGTCTAGTAAATTTGACAGCATTTGGGTAAGGGAAGGGACCGGGGCATGGATAACAAGAAGAACGTGTTAAAATGAATGGGACTTTTGGCGGACCGTGAGGAATAAGAAAAAAGGAGACGACACGACGGAATAGGAATTCAGAACGAGAACGCGAACAAGGCATTGTCGCCGTTGTGTCACTGCAAAGAAGAGGACAGATTCTAAGAATTCCGAAAGCGAACAGAAACAGGGCATTGCAGCCTTAGGCGTCAATGCAAAAACCGCCACAGTTCTCCAGGCATACCTCGTTCCCATTTCTAGATAGGCTTGATATTTTCAAGTCTTTTGCGAGCGATGTCCATTAAAAGAGTGTAAATATTATACTCAATTTCTATCGCGTTAAGGTTTAAACATATGATTTATTACATTGTTTGATTTTTGTTGTCGAGTTTCTCGGCGCGTTAGATGTTTATTATTACTTTAAAGGTCAAGTCCACCTCAGAAAAAATTTGATTTGAATCGATAGAGAAAAATCAGACAAGCACAATGCTAAAAATTTCATCAAAATCGGATGTAAAATAAGAAAGTTATGGCATTTCAAAGTTTCGCTTATTTTCAACAAAATAGTTATATGAACGAGCCAGTTACATCCAAATGAGAGAGTCGGTGATGTCACTCACTCACTATTTCTTTTGTTTTTTATTGTTTGAATTATACAATATTTCAATTTTTATGAATTTGACGATTAGGACCTCCTTGCCTGAAGCACAAAATGTTAAAACAATGGAATTCCACGTGTTCAGGGAGGAATGAAACTTCATTTCACATGACAATGACAAGAAAATTAAAATATTTCATATTTCATATAATTAAATAAAAAAGAAATAGTGAGTGAGTGATGTCATCAACTCTCTCATTTGGATGTAACTGGCTCGTTCATATAACTATTTTGTTGAAAATAAGCGAAACTTTAAAATGCCATAACTTTCTTATTTTAAATCCGATTTTGATGAAATTTTCAGTGTTATGCTTGTTGAACTTTTCTCTTTTTATTCAAATCATGTTTTTCTTGGGGTAGACTTGTCCTTTAACGTTTTATTTTACGTTGGTTTCATTAAATGCATTATTTAACTTCATAACAAGACATCCTAGATTGTCTAATTGGTGCAAAAATCCATGACATTTCTTAAAAAAAATAAGATTAAGAAAATAAATAAGAATCTGTGTTCGGATTTAAAATTTTGTATTGTTTATCCTGATATACAATCGTCATTATCGTAGCCTACATGTAGTTGTAAACATTGTTGCAAATCCGACAATGATGACCTTTGATATAGAATTTGGTTTATGTTTATCAGATTTCCAATTAGTCATGCCATTCAATTGGTTTATATTTCAATATGATTATTGGTTTTGACCTGATGGCAGAATGATAATTCAAACTGAATTATTAGAACGCCTAAAAGTAAACTGCTCTCCATTATTGATCGATTGGTCCTGGTTCTTATAATATATGCATGTATATGTTTTTCATGATCATGAATGTTCATCCGTGTTTGTTGAAAATAACACAAAGTTGAAACTTTTGATCTGAAAAGAATATAAGCAGCCGAAAATTTCGAGGTAATTCTTCGATTCGTTTTCTTTGTGTTGATATAAAAAAAAATCAACTCATGTTATATTTTTGTTTATTGTCGTCAATCTGTACACTTCGCCTTGTCACTCTCTTAATTTTCCCTTGCACCCCCTCTCTCCTGCTCACACACACACACACACCCTCCCACACACGCACACACAACACACACACAAACTCTCTCTCTATATTTCATACTCCACCAGTAATGTCATGGCCGTTATTCTTGTCATTTTTTTTTATAAAGGGGGGATCATTCACCACAGAATATTCACGTCATGTCAAGTGCGACCGCATGGCGGCAACATTTATATTCCTTACTATATATTATACTTATTACCTCCACCGATCCTCTCATCCAGGTGTTGCCTCTGATAGGCTTGCAATCCAATCGTCCGGGGAATTGAATCCTCGTCTATCTGAGCAGCATCTGTTGTCTTGTAACTTCCGAGGTCAGCGGGGATGCAGTGGGGGCTACCTCGACAGAGCTTGGTATTATCTACGCAAGTCAGGGTAGGAATCGTTTTCTGACGAATAATTTTCCATTATGATAAGAGCAAAACTGTCACATATTTTTGACCCAAAAGATAAAAACGAAAATAATCATTTTTTCTAAAGTACACACTGAACCCTGATTTTACAGAAAAGAGAGGAGATTTTGCAAAAAGCAATAGCAGAATCATTCTGTAAATTTACAAAACAGGAAGTTTTCTGCAATGTAACAGATCAGGTGTCTTTAAAAAGGAGAAAAGGGTGTTCTCTTAAAGGAAATTTGTAAGGTTCCATACACCAAACACCAATTTCATGTATGATTACGCAATCTGGTAAGATTACAGGTGTTCTCGAGACTCTGCTGCAGGAACTCCTTTTATTTTATGGATAAATTATCTAACAAGATACAGAAAATAAAGAAATATAGGTGAAAAGCCAATTTAGAATACCCACAGAAGGCCTTCATGCTTTTGAAGAAAATCATTGCCATTAATTATATCGAAAATATGCCTTTTCTATCTTTATTATACTGCACTATATTTATAATTCCATTACATTCAGTTCTTACGTGTTTGGTGTGTCGCCTTCTCATCCCGTTGAACCACATTCTTCCTATTACCTTAAATCATTTGTGAGATCACGGGATGGGTCCCCCTAAACGTTTTCCAATAAACTTACTTTAAATGCATACTCACTTACTAAAGAAGACATTATGTTTTGACTATTTTTTGTTTCACCCCATGACAGGTTGCTGTCTCGTGCATGCTATCCATACCACAGTGGTGTTGCTGAGGACACTGTTATGAGGAAGCTCCAGTGTCGAGTCCCGTATGGCTCTAACCGATGCCCCGCCGCTGGTGTTACCTCCGACCTCTTCGTCAGCACGCCTCCCTATCGTATTGCTGCCAGGGTGTGTATACTTTAAAAAGATGATTGCATTGCGTCATTTGGTTGCGTCATAATGTAAACGGTATCTGTGTCTATTCAATTTATTTTGTGTTTAGAGAACTAAAAATTAAGGGTTCAAGTTCTAGTGGAGCTGAAATCTGGTGAGAGGTTCTTTGAAAATGTAAAGGTCCTTACAGTACAAGTTAAACATCTTCTGACGTCTTTTCACTGACGTCGTCCACAATGGTGTTGGGTTTGACAGCACCTATGATCCAGGCTACAATAAATTATACCAATAGTTACAACAGAGTGATGCAAAATTCCAGTTATCGATATGAATTCCGTCAGAGCTCACCCGGGGGGTCGACTATTTGAACAAACCAATCAGAATCAGTTCTGTTGTATTTCCCAAGCGTGAATTAGCAAGAATAGTCTTCCCCGAATCGGAGCAAATAAGTCCACAAACTGTTTCGAATTAGCTAATTTTACATCGATATCACTGGTAAAGTAGGTTTTCATGCAGCTACATCTTTGGGCACCATAATCACGCCCCTCCCCACCATGAACACCGATCGACACCCGTGCGTGTAGGTCCTTGCTGATTCTTGTTTAATTATACGACTGAGGCTTCAGATTTTTTCTGGCATGCTTCATTAAAACAGGGTACCGAAAATGCTGAAAGGCACAAAAAGTCTTTTTGTGGCGTTGCAGACTTTTTAGCTCTTTTTGACGAAACTAATTTGATTGATTCACACGCTTCTGAATTCGTTGGAGTCACAATACGGTGCGCCACCTATCGGTTGCAGCGAAAATTGCATAATTCGCAATGCCCCATGGAGAATAGTCGACAACTGTAGCGCTCGCGAGCATTACGTTGCATGTACATGTATCATGCGATTATTCAGCGCTTGCCGACGCGGCTGGACCGGATATGTTGTTTACCTGGTCCACGACGGTGAGAGAGAAATTTTCTTGCATATTTCTTTGCCAAATTTAGACCATTTTTGATGAATTCTTGCCATATGTGGTTTCCAGTTTTGAAGCATCTCAGTCACTTTACAGTACATTAGCACTGAGCGTTGCCTGCGTGCGATGTCGTACCCCGAAGTTAGAATTTTGGCCTGTTTGCTGCAACTGAAAGATGGCGTTCCATAATGTGAATCCACCGAACTATGCGTGGCATCCATCCTCTCCACATCTGTTAGTACAATTATATTTATTTGATTTATTGTTTTTGTTTGCAGGAAGCAGATATCATGACTGAGATTTACCGGAATGGTCCGGTGCAAGGTAAGTTTTGTTCATATTGGGTAGGGTAGGTACAGCACAAGAACTAGTCTCCCATTTCTCGCCATTAGAGAGTTTTCGATTTGCACGTCGACTAGTGGACTGCGACGAAAGTACGTCATAATAGCCTGCTTTGTGTTTATGGTATACAAAGTCAGTCGAGCACATGATTGACACTGAGCATGTGCAAGCCATTCCTGACACGTCAACTTCATGATGACGACCGTGGATTTCACTCAGATCACGCTCGTTCGAAAAGTAGTAAACGAGCAATCAAATCCTTGCCCATTGATTGAAGCCACGTGGTGATTTACACGAGCGGTTCTGTATACACAAAGCAGGCTATTATGATGCACTTTCGTCGCAGTCCACTGGTCGACGTGCAAATCGAAACTCGCTATTGAGATACAATTATCAGTTGACGATTTATAGGCATAACTTACCTTAAAACCTTCACCAATATTCTTTTATAATTATTTTGCTTTCATTGAAATTAATATATTATCATGGTGAACTATCCTTTATGTCCTCCATGGTGATAATGACGATATAATCAGTTTAAAAGATAATTATTACCCAAAGTTATCTTCCGCCGATTTATTAAGCTATTCACTAGTAGCGTAGTTCTAACAAATCAAGCATTTCCATTTTTTTAAATATCCGACGGTAGGTCCGATGGTGAGGCTAATGCTATATTAATTAAACATATTAATGGTCCTTAAATATGATTCATCCAGAAAACCTTAAATATTAATCAGCTATAAATCTTGTATTAGAATTTGTGAAAGAGTCAGTGAGGGACATCATCGATTCTCTCATTTGCATGTGACTAAACTACTTTGTGGAAAATAAGCGAAACCTTAAAATGTCACAACTTTCTTATTTTATATCCGGTTTTGATGAAATTGTCGGCATTATGCTTGTCTGATTTTTCTCTATGGATTCAAATCAATATTTTCTTGGGTGGACTTGACATTGAAGTTGACACAATTCGCTGTGGTCGCGACGTTTCACCAATCACCGTTGGAATCATCAGGCGAACTTACACCAGGTATGTCTTTCCGAGCGAATCTGCGTCCAGATCGGTAGACCACAACCCCACTTGGTTACCCAGGGACAGGAACTTAACAATTTTCACAAATTCCAGTAAAAGATTTTTAACTACTTATACCTATGATTGTCTCATTATCACAGCTACATTCAACGTTAAGAACGATTTCTTTGTCTACAACCGAGGTGTGTACCGCCACGTCAAGCAGGACTTTACCGCCAGTCAAACGGACACAGCCCAGGCCGGATGGCACTCTGTCAAGATTGTTGGTTGGGGAGTTGACCGTTCAATCCCGAACAATCCCATCAAATACTGGGTAAGTTGACTTATTTTATTACGAAGTCCAGGCAAAAATCACGTGGATATGAATATTAATAAAAAAAAGGAGAGCAATGAAAACACATCATAATCGGAGAAATATTTGAAAGTTCATCGGTCAAAATGCGTTTAGTAAAATCCTAACATATTATTTTTACGGTTAAGAATTGCCTCCGAATTTTCGGATGAAAAGAAACACAAGAAATATAAAGTTTGTGACATCTCGCTTGGACATTACAAGGGTCTTGCATGTATTTGGGTTTTTCATTAAGAAAACTTGAAAATCCATTTTTGCACTCTATTTTTTGAGCGATGTGATTGTTTTGGCTATTAGAGGTGTGAAGGCATTTGAATTTAGTATGCACGTGTAAAGTGAAAGATGCATGCTTTGCACGAGTGGATGTGTGTGCGCGTGAGTGTCCCATATCCCTAATTCTAAGGATTATACTAAATCAAGAGGGCTGAATGAAGGCCCAAGTTAACGTTTGGAGAGAACCATAGGTCTCCCCCCTTTGTGAAAATAGTTGATTATTTTTTATATTAGGCATATGGTTCTACACAAACTACACGATTATTAACTATATCAATTATAAACAATCTCTTTACTTCAAAGCTTTGCACGAACTCCTGGGGTCGTAACTGGGGCGAGCAAGGAATGTTCCGAATCATTCGAGGCGTCAATGAATGCGAGATCGAATCCTTTGTACTAGGCGTCTGGATGCAGGTTGGTCACAACCACATGTCTGGATGAAACGGTGGACGACGACGACACCGATGAACTAAGAAGTGACAGATGACAGAGGCGGAAGGAACGAATGTTATAAATATATATTATTGAGATGGTTCTTATTTGGTTAACATAATATGGTAATCGTGTATCTGGCATTATAAACGAAATATGACGAATTACTTTAAGCTCATTGTCGAGTCCGAAACATGTTGATTGTGTAGGAAAAGGCGGCTCCAGGATAACTTGATTGGGGCACGGGAAGATCCCCCTCCCTCAAAAAAGGAGGAAAAAATCCATAACCTTCTTTCCACAGTTAATTACAGGGTCACGTTGATTGAGATACTCGACCATGTCCTCTCTTTGTGGCACCCTTCACTCTAAGAAAAATAGGTTCAACTTTGCACCTCTAAAGGTGCAGAACAGATGTCACACTGGGCGCACCTTTTAAGGTGCAACTTTGTACCTTTTAGAAAGGTTGCTACTTTTTACCTCTCTGAAGGTGCACATTAGGGAAAGAGTTCCATATGTACTCCCATCAAGTTGGTGAGGATGAATTAAGTATGACAGCAAATTAAGGATGGGATTCAAACTTGCACCCTGCCGCCTGCCGCGGGCCTGGGCAGGCGCAGTGGCGAGTGAATTGTGCAACTATGCTCGATTAGTCGCTCTGCACCCTTTCCCGCAAAGTTTCACCTGTCTTGCACCCCTATTTCTTAGTGTGTTATTTCTTCTTATCACAAGAACGGTCCCCTTGTCCCCTGTAGCACCACCCCTAATGGAAGCCTTGGTTTAACCACGTTGAAGACTAGTAATTACTTGTAATCTAAAAAATCATGTAGACGTGTAAAAGCGGGTGTAATTCATGGTTTTTTTATTCATGCAGTTTCTACCGGTAATAGTAAATTTATTTTGAATGAAGTCATTTATTCCACAAAATCAGTGAGCAAGAAAATGAACAAGAAAACGTTGGGTATAGGTGAAATTCGAAAATGAAAATTTTCTGCTTTTGTGAAGAAATGATTATACTTCTTTTCATTCATTTAATATATTTCTGATATTTATACACTGGTTGCACATATCACCTATTTGGTAGTCTTCCATGTGGCCCTGTTAATAGAAACAACAAATAATAGGCAAGTAATAAACAACATATAATACAGTAATAAACTGCACAGACAAAAAAGGTATGCAAACGTGTTATAATAAAAACAAAATATTGGTATCCCTTTGAATTATATTCATTTGATAATCACCTTTGACGATTTGAATAAAAATTGTGAATTTGGATTTTGAATTTAGAACATAGAATAACATAGAAATTATATAAAATGAATTTGAACTAAACAGAATTACCACATTATTATTATTTATATACTGCGCTTTTCCCAGAATGGCCCAAAGCGCTTACAAGAAGAAAAGGAGATTATTACAACTATACAAATGAAAACGTACAATCCTAAAAATCTGGATTGGAAAAAAGAAAGGTTTTAAGTCCCTTTTTAAATGAAGGAACAGATGGTGATTGTCTAAGAGTAAAAGGTAAGCGATTCCAATATTTTGAAGCGGTTATGGTAAAAGTCCTATCTCCAGCCAGTTTCTTAGTGATTTTATATGTGAGACGGAATGGGTCACTGGAGGCTCGTACATTCCTGCGAGGGGTGTATAGGGTCAAACAATCACGCAGATATAAAGGTGCCTGCTTATTGAGGGCCACATTTCAAAAGTGAGGGGATAATTACCAGTCATCCTAGGATACAACGATTATTATATTTACATTTTTCTTTACAATTTTATTTTTTTACCCGTCATAGTAAAGACAAACACCAGTTCGACTCTTTATTTCTTTCTAATGAACACACGTGACATACATTATAAAAACACATCACTAATAAACATAATGAATATCAAATATTGATCGAGTAAAAGTGTATTATATTCTTTTATATGCTGCATATATTTATATACGTTTGTGTGACATGTTATATCAATCATGTATTCATTATACACAATACATTTGACGATGCATATAGCTGATGAATAATGGGATTGTATAATCTATACAGTGCCTACGTCTTCATGAACGTGTGAATAGCTAAGTGGGGTTTTTGGAAAATAAAGAGGTGCTTTCTACTGTTTATTGTTTTGTTTCTTTTGTTGTTTCGTTTTCGTTCCATTGAGGCTCCATGACATTTTATCCGGCGACAATTGCTCCGCCGTAGATTCCACACATTAATGGAATGTCCAACTTCAACCCTGGATTTTAAAGAAAAATACCAGTTGTGGTAACGATCTAAAATTCGACAAATTACCATCAAAATGTTTGTATACATAAATAAAAAAAAATATGTGCCAAATAGCTCTGGAAGAAAATGCGTAATTGCTGGGAAGTTTTAATAGCAGAATAAGCACGGAATTCCATTAATATTGGAATATTTTTTAAAGTAATATTAATACACTGTCCCACATATGCTTTTTTTTGTAAGTGATCATTAGAATGATCGATTTTGAGCCAAGATTAAAATCACGTACTTTACATTTAAGAAATTGATATACCATATCCTAAACCCTACAGCTAACATAAAACTCTATTGAAACCCCAACCCTCTATACTAGAAGAAATAAAGCCCGGAGAAAAAGTGTTATGTCACCCTCATGACATTACCCATGTGCCTTTAAAATACTAATTGATAGTATTTTGATATAAATCATCATTGAGTTCAGAATTCATATATAAGAAATACAATTGTCATGCGCTCATGGTAGTTTGTATTTGTGATGCAGTGCTTTGATTGAAAAGTTACCAAGGACACATATACCGCCTTCGCTCGGGAATTCGAATTCAAATCACAGTTTTCGAGGGAGCGTGTGAAAGGTCCGATGATTCTAGAGACGAATTGCAATCATCATTACAATGATGATGATTCAAGATTCACGTGTGAAAAGGCCCTTGATTATCACCAATTGAGCTTGATTGTCTTTGATACCGGATAGTGTTTAAGACGGTTGATAAAATTACTGACGATATGAATTAGCGTTTCCGATGAAAGAATGAATGTCCGCAGAGGTCCAGTATCTCATATATCGTTAGTAGACTACCTCCGAGATAGAGCCCGAGAGAGCCGCCAATGTCAGCTGAAAAGAAAAATTTTAGTATGTACGGAAAAATTCAGTTTTGAACTATTGCTTTACTCATTACATGTGGTTAAAAATTACTGTTGGGTGTTTCATCAAGTTAAGAGCGACTGATCCTTTCTTGCGCGCAAAACTCTCGCCAATGAACGTTTTTGTGTATACCAATTACCACAAGAAAGGATCACCAGTCGTTCTTAAAGTTGCTCTTAACTTACGAACAGCTTTATGAAACGGCCCCCCTGGTATCATTTTGAACTTGCAATTATGATGATAATGATAAAAATAATGGCATACATGACATAGCAATTCAAGAGGTGGGCCTACAGAAAGATAAGACGCCAATCTCATCAACTTGAGCGCAACAGAGACACATTTTTTAAAACGGTAACGATGGAAATGAACTTTTGCCCTCTTGTTTTTACTATTTATTTGCTTTGGGCTTTTTTGTGATTAATATTACTATTATGATTTTTTTTTTTTGGGGGGGGGTGGATTGTAAGACATTTTTCTCCCCCGCCTTGCGAGGCTTTGGATTAAGAAGTCCTGTAACCCGTTTCAAAAAACTTTTTGTAATAACCAATTTTTTTTTATAATAGTGTCAAGCTACTGAAATTATTCATTTCGATCGCCTGGTGAGCAGGGTACCAAATTTGTTATAGAATTACGAAAACAAATCTTTATAAAATTGGAACCTCCGACCGTCTTACAAGGAATTGCCTTAGATTAAAATATAGTGAAAACTGTTTTTCCCCCAAAAATTGGTGAAATAAGAGATAGGAATTCGATTGAGTCTATCGAAAGTCTTAGGATTTATAGTCTACACACTTGAAATGATGGGCAACATACTGTACACTGTGTTGGGTAATGTATGTTCGTAAAATACATATATTCTGGGCAATTGTCATCCAATTGAGCAAATTTATTACCAAATCATTAGTTTTCACTGAATTTGGGCAGATTTTAACCAACAGTTGGTGTGGACAGTATGTTGCCTTGGGTTGGTTAAAAGTTGGGAATTTTTGCCCAACGATTTCAAGAGTGTACGTCTGCACAAACGAAACATACTCCAAACCGTCCAACTATACATCCACTCGAAATCAAGTAATACCAGTCAAAATCATTACTTACATAATAATGCAAAGGCGGTATAATCGGCATGCTGTGTTACCACCATCGTACTAATGTCATGAAAGAAGATGTCTACAGCAACAAAGTTATACCTGTATAACGAACAATGCAAGAAAAGAGGTTACTAACACAGGGGTTGAGGAACGGTTTTTGAAAGTAGGAGGCTGGCTGACCATCCAAAATTCACAATAAAATGACGATTTTTACTTCATTGTAGAAATTTGCTGTTACAGATTGGTGATGGGGCGGGGATGGGTGAAGCCCTCCCTCAGCCCTTCTCCCATTATGCATTGCAGTCCATAACAAATACAATTTTAGAACATAATCCCAAACTCTGTTTTATGTGTATTTTATTCAATATCGTTCTTATGGATATGTTCGTATGTTTGATATTTAGAAAACCTTTTTTCATCATGATTCTGCCCGTATTTTTATGTCTTGATTCCAATATCCACACGACTCTCTCCATATTTTCGCACATAAAAACACATTACGCCTCAGTGGCTTGTGAAACCGGCTCCAGGCAGACCAAATTTATTACGTCATGTTCAATATATGACATACACTGTTAGAAAATTTGTCCTTAAAATAAAAGAAGTTCCTGCAGCAGAGTCTCGAGAACACCTGTAATCTTACCAAATAGCGTAATCTTACAGGAAATTGGTATTGGGTGTATGGAACCTAACACCCTTTTCCCCTTTTTAAACAGACCTGATCTGTTAAATTGCAGAAAAATTCATGTTATATGAATTTACAGAATGATTCTGTGATTGCTCTTTGCAAAATAGTCTTTCTTTTTTCTGTAAAATCAGGGTATTTTTAACAGTGTAGCATCGATCGGTTTGGAGTCGGTTTCGCTGATAAGAAATCCAATCCAATCCAATCCAAAAGTCATTTGATATAGCGCCTTTTCCTTTCGGTTACAAAGCGCTGCACACACACTACTCCATATTTGTTTTGGCCACTAAAACAACTGTTCTACACCTCGGAATGATCAGTTTAGTCCTTGCAATTAATTGTCCACTTAGCAGAATAGATGGGATTTAATGGCCTTCTTGAATTGTTCAACAGAGGAGGCCATCTTCACTGCAGCTGTTAGATGATTCCATAGTTTTGGAGCAATCACAGGAAAGGACGTTTCACCCGCACGTCTCTTGGAAAGGCGTTGAGTGAGCCAGATTGACGAAGATGAACGAGTAGTACGGACTTGAGAACGACGAATGAGAATGTTATCGATGTACTCCGGGCTTCTGTGGTTGAGCGACTTGAAGACTAGCAGCAAAATTTTGAAGGCTATCCTCTGACTCACAGGCAACCAATGGAGTTCCAGTCGGAGAGGTTCTGTGCGAGTCCGAAGGGGAGCAGAGAAGACAAGCCTAGCGGCAGAGTTCTGTAGTCTCTGAAGTCGGTCTAAGTCCTTCTGGCAAAGAACGCTGAAGAGACTATTGCAGTAGTCCAGTCTGGAAAGAACAAGAGCCCTGACAGCAGCATGACATGTTTGCTTGTCAATAAAACGTCTCACTCTCCAGAGGTTACGAAGATGAAACTTGACGTTTCTGCAGACCAAGGTGACGTGATGGCTGAGATTTGCAGAAGGCTCAAATGTTATACCAAGATTGCGAACAGACTTACAAGGCTGGAAAGATTTCTCGTTAATTGTCAGTCTGACATCCTTCCTGAGATCAGATGATAAATGATGTGGCGAAGCAGAGACAAAGAATTCAGTCTTTGCATCATTGAGTTTGAGCTTGTTTGCCTTCATCCAGTCATGGATTTCAGTGATACAGCAGCTAAGTTTGTGAATAGCAGTATCAACTGCCACTGGATCCGTTGGAACAAACATGGTGTAGATCTGAATGTCATCTGCATACATGTGGAAGGAAACATCATGAGATCGAAGGATATCTCCAATTGGACGAACATAGAGTGTAAACAACAGTGGCCCGAGGACGGAATAACGCGTATTCGCAATTGCAACGGGGACGGATTCTACGACACAGTAAATCTATTGAAAATGCCCGTCTAATTACAATGAACACCTTAGAGGTCTTTGTCTAAAAATGGTGACCCTGGAGAGCTGATCGTCGTAAGTTTCGACGCTGACGAAAAATTGCAAATATGTCGTTTGGCCAGAGTGACGGACGACACTGCTGTTTTGATTCAACGATTTTCGACAAAGGCTGATTTGTCATGGAGGGCTTTTGACCATAGCTCTAAAAAGCGTCTGCGTAGTGTTTGTGAAAACTCCCCCATTACCTCTGATTATTTAGTTATTAACAATTGTCTCTAGAAGAAGTATATAGTCTTTAAAGGGGAATGAAACCTGTGGAACAAGTAGGATCGTGTCGAAACTGAAAAATCAAAGAATAAGAACAAAGAAAGTTTGAGAAAAATCGGACAATTCATGAGAAAGTTATGAGCATTTGAATGTTGCAATCACTAAAGCTATGGACATCCTCCCATTGGCAATGCGACAAGGATCCGTGATGTCACATGTGAACAACTTTTCATTTGATGGACTATAAACTACAATCAAAATGTCTCTTTTTGCTTTTTCTTATGTTGATACAAACTCTTTATCCATGATGTATTCTTTAAAATCTGTATTACATCCCCTCCTATAGAAAGACAACATTATCTACTGATAGATGTGATAAAAGACGCAATTTAAGTGAAATATATACTAAAGTAATGGGGAGAGTTGTTCACAAGTGACATCAAACATCCCTGTCGCATTGCCAATTTGAGGATCTCCATAGCATTAGTGATCGCAATATTCAAATGCTCATAACTTTCATATCAAATTTTGTCCGATTTTTCTCAAACTTTCGTTGATCTATTTCTTTGATTTTTTTTTTGACACAAGCTGTATCTGGTTCCAAAGGTTTCATTCTCCTTTAACAATGAAGCTACTCACTCAATATACGTCATATTGGCAGACCGTACGGCATCATAGTCCAGTAGACCCTCAGCTAGATATTCTTCCAGAAGCCGTTCACGAAAGAGAGAGGGGTACATAGCCGATGATACACTGTAGGAAAAACTCGTCTCCTCACAGTCGATTGGGCATTCACAATCTTTGGGTTGGTACGTGGTGTTTTGTATTCCAGGTTCTAAGAGGAAGAAGAATCGTAATAACCACTGATGATCATCGCTGGTGGTCTGCTATGCGCATCTTGCTTCATTAAAAACAATCACTTAGAAATCATTTGTTACATAGGCCTGTATACAATAATTTGATCTACACCATTTAATGTACTTGCCGCCATCTTCATTACGAAGATCACTGATCACAGATGACATCACGAAGAGCATTCAGCGGTCAATCATCAACAAGTCGCAAAGTTCTTCAAAAAACGCACAGCACACACACCTGGGCTCCGTAACACAAAGATTAGCGATCAATCGCTAAATGAACTGACCAATCAAGATCAATGTTACACGCGCAGTTGTCGCAACATACTGACTAGGAACCAACCAGAAGTTTTCTTTCATATTTGCTATTCATCGCAAACCTTTGTGTTACGGAGCCCTGCACACACACACACTGCGCTGCTTCTGGCGACTTTTGGCCGAAAAAAATGCTGACGTCACTTCCCACAGTAGAAGGAGGCGAAGCAACCTGCAGTTCTTCAAACAGTAACCGAAGCATACCCGAACTGAGAATCAAAATGGGCAGCTGATGCAGCGTGTAGCGCGTGTACACGCACCGTCTAACTTCCCCTTCTCAAATCCTTACCTTTAATTGTTCCCTTCCTCTATTTAAAATGCATCTTAAATTAATGGATGATAAATGAAGACAAAAAAAAGAAGTGAAACTCACCGAAGAAGGCATTACCGCATGTCGTCATAATGATCGGATCACATACAGTTGCATTGCCTAGATTGATGAGGAGGAATAATGTCATATTAAGATAGATGATGGGTAAACGGTTAAAGTGATATTTAATGAAGACAATTTACTTTTTTCTTATAAGTTTATTTCAAAGCACTGAACAAATACGTGCAAATATATGCAAATATTGAATTTGATTTATAATAATGGAGGAGAAATATATAGTCGCAAAAGATAAAGAAAACAAGGACAGTATTGTGTATTGGCTTATACGCGTACATTTCATGTATTACACAATAATTAATGACCGCAGAAAGCCGCCATCGTAATCAGTTATGGTGACATCAATTGCCATGATGACGGCCTCGTAAAGGATAGAAAAATCAATAAAGTATATAACATTCACGGTATAGCTAGCACTATTATTGTGCAATATATTATTATCTATAACCATCATCATCTCCATCATCAAAGGTTCTGATCTGTGCTTGTTTAAGACGTGACCAATATTTAAGTATTCTCTTAGAGTAGGATGCATTCAGACTCGAAATATTATGCAATTAAGTCTACGATTTTCATTGCCAAAAAAGTTTTTAAAAAAGTAGTATTTCTTCATCATCTTGCAATAAACACAATTATGAAATAAAGATCTCATAGAATCTATCCGAATACACGTATTCGGGTGGTTTCGGGAGTATTCTGTTCTCCCTCCCCGAATGCGAGAAAATTCGGGAAGGATTCGGGAACATTCGAATCCACCGAAACCATCCGAATCAGGCCGAATTCGGGCAGAATGGGTTAGCTTTATCACTGACCTGCAAGTGAGGGCAATCTACATCCACACGTAGATATCACAGCGTCCGTCATGCATTCAATTTTACACTTTGTACGAGAATATTCCTCAAAATACTTCAGTTTCTTCGAACCACAAACTCCGTGTGGTGGTTTCTCGTTGTAATTCTAGAATAAAATAAATATTGAGAGAGACCACAGTGGTGGATGAATTGGAAAGACGAATCTGCAGGGCTCTGATTCGATCTCTAAAGAGGTGGCACTGGTTTTTTAAAAAGCCCCCCCCCAAAAAAAAAAGGATTCTTACTATAAAGTGGAATGGATTTCGATCACCCAAAATTTGACAACCCCCAAATCAAAGATGGAATCATCTTAATTCTAACTTCATGAGTGACCACCTAATTTGAAATCGGTTCATCTATCTTTGCATTGATTTTAATAAAAAAATAATACAAAATAGAGGCAATTGGTGAAGGTTCGATAAAAATACATAGAAATTTAAAATATTTTACATATTTATGCGCAGCTCTCCTTAGATCACGTAATATAAATTCTATAAATTCATAATTTTTAATGGAATATATAAAAAAGAAATTAGAAGGCGGTGTGTAACATTATGTTTGATGAATCCTTAAACAAGTAGAGCTAACTTTCATTTCACTCTTGTTCCACCCCCTCACAAATTTCTCATGAGGAATAAAATAGAAAAGGAAAGACAAAGAAAGAGGGAATGGTGAATTGTGATATTATTTTCTTAATACTTTGTCAAAATCTATAACAAAATTGGATTTTGCAATAAAACTGTCAAAATTTTTGCTTGCTAGCAACCCCCAGACTTTCCTGCTTTTATTTCTATTCCGTTTCTATTTCGGGTTTCTATCCCAGTCTTGATTTCTATTTCGAGCAATATAATATTGACTATTATTAATACTAGCATTTCATCAAGGAGAACATGCAATCTCAGTTGATTTCTTACGGGTACCTTGTTAACAGTCATATCGACCGCAACAGCTTTACCAGGCCCAACCTGGAACCCTTCTTGATTCATGTAGGTTACTTCATTTTGATCGAGAAGTTGGATCGTGAAACCAGCAGCGTCTTTCAAGTATGTGTTGTAATAATACTCATCCTGTTCCGTGTTCAAGATCATGCTCAGTCCAAATAACTTTCCTTTGGGAGAAAGGAGAGATTATTCCAATGTTAAATAAAGCGGTTGATTTACAAGATAAAAAATGATTCGGTCTTCATGTCTCTGTAAACATTCTGACAGTAATTTGGTTTCCACTGATATATCAATTAATTAATGTACAGAATAATATATACGAGAATATAATCATATTACAGGTGAAATGGGAAGTCCCACTCAAAGGACCATCTCTAGAAACTGAATGCTTAAAGAGAAAGAGAGAGAAAAGAGACCAACATTAATGAAAATGTTTTCAAAATTGGATGAAGCGTACATACATTATGTCATTTAATAGTTTAGATTTCTTTCCAAAAAAGCGAATTATTCAAATGAGGATGCCAAAGATGTCACATGCTCACTCATTTTTGGATGAATGAATGATTCAATTATCGATGATAAAGAAGCTTTTCAAATTACAACAATGATGATTTTTATGTTTATGAAGGATCAACCTTCTAAATACATTAACAATAGAAACACTGTACTGCACGGTATTTAGGGTAATGATTTTACATCATCATCAGAATCCCAGCCATGGCGTAATTTCCTTCAGCAAGAAACTGATCCACAGTGTGCTGCACTCAACCCAGGTGAGGTAAATGGGTACCGGTAGGAAGTATTTTTTTTAAAGCTGTGCTTTATGAACGCCTAGCTTAACTGGGTAATATAGGAGCGCCTTTAGCACCTAACAAGGTGGATATGTGCGCAATATAAATACCCTATATTATCAGAATGCAAATTGCAAGATGATATCATTTTTTAAATGCAATTAGTTTGCTTTAATTATTTCATTTCTTATCTTATTCCTCCATCAATCCCAGACATTTTGTCACCGAGTACTAATTCCCCTTCAAACAAAAACACAAAAATCGTGTCATTTGGCTCTCATTCTTCATCGTTTCCCAATTTGAACCAACCCCCTTATTTTAAAATTTTTGATTACTTGACAAATCACAGAGGCCGGTCGCCAACAAACCCCGCCCCATTGAGTGATTTCAAGCCCAGTGTTGGCATTGGTGTTGGTGTTATTGTTGGAATTTCGATTGCTTCCCCTAGCTCCCAAACTTTTTTTGAGTTCTTAAAACTGATCCTGATCACATTATTGACATCTCAACAACAAGTGAGTGACTTTTCAGGAGCATCTTCATTCTATGTTTGGTGTCATACTCATTTAAAAATTGACTTAACACCAACACCAAAAGGTCAACACTGAACTTGAAATCACCCACTCTGTCGCTCCGCTCGATTCCGTTGCCCTGCCTCTGTTCAGTGATCGCAGTTAATAGTAATGGTTAATTCCGATAATTGTTTTTGGTCAGGTTTATATAGAAAGAAAAAAAGTTCATCGGCAATCTCATTTTTGCGACAGTCTGTGATATGGCGTTAATAATACAGAATTTTCGCTCAGCGACGTACTTGTGTTCAGGAACATAGTGAATGGACTGAAAATGCCCGTCAAAATGACAAAGAACATTTCGTAAGTCTTTGTCGAGAATTGGTGAACTACAACCGATAGTCGTTTTTCGACAAAGACCTCTTGGTTGTGCTTTGTCGTGAAGGGCATTTTAAAAATGCATTTTTCTGTCTTTAGATACTCTGTAGGTCTCGGAGCACACCCCCTATTTTTCTTTCTCTTACCACCACTTGATGTTTTGAGTAGTTTCCTTCCATCCTTGACGTCGTTGACCTGATAACATAGTCCTTGTGGGGTAATAACTGTGACAATATCATCCAAGCTAATTGGTTTACCTCCGAATACAACCCTGTAAAGAAATATATATCGTTCTTTTTCATTTTTAATCTAAATTGCATGGCCCTGGCCCTGGGAAGCGGGATTGCTGATGGTGCTGAAGCACCCCACAATTTTCGTAGTCAGCACCCCTGCAATTCTGGTAGGTGTGAATAATCTGAGAAATTTAACCGAAATGATGATTTTTTTTTATTTATTTATTTAATTTTTTTTTTTTTTTGGGGGGGGGCTTTCGGTGTTTTTTGCTACCAAAATGCCAAATTGACCTCCATTTTGTAATGAAACCCTTTTTTGCCTGTCAAATTCTCTCTGGACCAAAATGACCTGCATTCTGTCATTGTTTGCTTGTCAAAATTCACATCAATAGCGCCCTAAAAAAAAATGAGAGAAAAAAAAACCTCGTTCCCAGGGCCTTGATAAATTGTCTGTGACAATGACGCATCATGAGTATTGGTGTGAAAATTCCTAGCCAGAGAGGATACATGGTATCCAGTTTGCGTACATTACTTGTTGCTATGTATGACAAGCATCAGGGAGAGGTGGGGATGTCAAGACAAAAAAAATCCATGTTGGAAAACAGCTCCTGTATAGACTCTTACGCTGTAAAATATAAGTTAATGCAAAGTTCACCATTAGCTAGATAAACATGATCCAGGATAGAAGAGGCAAAACCTTGTTTTTTATATATACAATATTTTTTTATGGTTTCTTGTAAATTCGAGGGTGCTGATTACGAATCTGAATGATGCCACTCGTGTAACCTTGAGCATTTTCCGCAAATTGACAATATCCAATATGGCCGCCAAAATATGCAAATTACCCATGAAAATCATAAAATTGTCCTCACATTGGATGTGAAATGCATGAAATCGTGTGGCAGGAGTGATATAACCTCTGAAAAAATAATTGTTAACAAAATATTTATTTTCCTGATATTCAAAATGGCCGCTATATGTCATTGTATACCTTATTATGTACAATATGAATAGGGAAAACTAATTTTAACAAAAATGAGCACTACACTGCAAAAAAATCGCGATGTATGAACAAAGTAATATATGAAAATCATCATTACTAACGAGATGTATTATTTATAACGTCAATAATGGGAACATTGCTGTATTTTGATATCTAAAATAGCCGCAACTGGCCCCAACAGTATTGCGTACAATGGCAATGGGGGCCAAAAAATGCACAAGAGTGATCACTGAAATGCTTATTATGAAGATTGAACAGGTGGAATACTGACTATAAACGTATTTCCTAACGAAATATATCATTCAGGTTTTCAAGATTCTGTTAAATACTGCATTTCGACTTTCAAAATGGCCGCCATCGACATTAACTGTATTATGTACAATGCAAAGTGGGAAACCAATATTCACAGAAGTGAGCACCATACATGCACGTAATAGTGATCTATGAGTAAAATATTGTCTGAAAGCATAATTTATATTAAGATATATCATTTATGCTGCCAGTTAGGTTATAAATACGATTATTTTAAAGTCAAAATGGCCGCTACAGTCCCTTACGGTATTATGCACAATGTGAATGGGAACAAATCATTTCAACAGGATTTGGCTTTGCTTGGTCAAATGGTGATGTATGAGTAAAATGTTGTCTGAAAACATGATTTATAACAAAATATATCATATCTTATGTAATTTAGGTGATAAATACTGTATTTTCACATTCAAAATGGCTGCCATATGCCCTTTTTGTGAACATTATTTGTCTCCACCCAAATTGTATACATTATACGATAAGTGCCTATGGTAGCCATTTTCAATTAAAAATGCAGCATTTATCACCTTAACTACAAAACATTATGATATATCTCGTTAGAACCCATGGTTTTAGGCAATAATTCACACTCACATAACAATTCACAATTATATGCAATATGCCAAATTCTGTCAAAATTATATGTCCCATGTTACAATGTACACAAGACTTTTAGGACCTATGGCAGCCTATTTGGATTTCAAAGTACAGAATTTGTTACCTCCACCTGTCCACGACCAATATGTGATGTATTTAGTTAGAAATAATGTTTAAGACAATATCTTTACTCGTACATCACAGTCAGTGGCGTACCGTGGGCCACGGCATTGGGGGGGCACCAGCAAAAAATTCGAGTCACTTAGGGAGCGCGCGAAGCGCGCTCAGTTTTCAGGTATACTGACCTAATAGAAACATTTTAAGGACATGCAGTGCTATTAAACGGATATGTATCTCACTGATTAAATAATGCGAGCGCGAAGCGCGAGCTGAAAATTTTTGATATTTAGACCTAAAAAGGGACATTATAAGCATTTTTTTGTAATCATGATATGTACCTGCC
The DNA here is from genome assembly GCF_018143015.1 of Lytechinus variegatus. Lineage (NCBI taxonomy): Eukaryota > Metazoa > Echinodermata > Echinoidea > Temnopleuroida > Toxopneustidae > Lytechinus > Lytechinus variegatus. The sequence goes on from NC_054756.1 coordinate 13,227,297, forward strand.
TCGCTAAACAAACGATGCGAAGCGCGAGCTGAAATTTTTGTATATATTGACCCAAAACGGGAAATATATTTTATGAATCCATTAAGAGTATACATATCTCAGCAAAGTCATCTAATGCTAGTACCAACCTTTGCTGATTTTGTTAGAATTAGCATATAAACACATTAAGCATTTTTTGTAGACATGGTAATCATGATTATCATACGCATCTCACTAATCAAATACTGCGAGCGCGAAGCGCGAGCTGAAAATTTAGGAAATTCAGACCTTAAGAGGGGCATTCTAAGACTTGTTTTTTTTTTCAGGAAGTCACTAAGACCGTACGTATTTCACTAACCAAATGATGCGAGCGCGAAGCGCGAGCTGAGAATTTTTGATATTGAGATCAGAAAACTTGACATTTTAAGGACTGATTTTAGGAATTCATTGAAGAGTAGACATCTCACCAATCAACTAATGCGAACGTTAGCACGGACAGGAAATGTTTTATATTAGACCTTAAATAGAAAGCAAATGTCACTACATGAAAAAATTATGACTCGAATTGCGAGGTAATGTATTTGGTGTACATTATATTGATTTGAAAACGGGAGGTTTTAGTACATATCAGGATTATTTATCTCTTTAAACGGTCTATGCGAGCACCAGGAACAATAAAGTCATAGGCCCTGTGAGCAAATAATGTTTCATAAAGTTATGAAAAAATGCTTCTTATGCAATATAACATAATTATAATATAATATAACATTTATAATGAACATAATTTCTTCTTTCCCCACTACGTTTCTCTTCCTTTCTCCCGCTTTTTCTCCCTTTCCCCGTTTTTTTTTTGGCCAGCCGATTGGGGGGGGGGCACGTGCCCCCCCATGCCCCCCCGTAGTTACGCCACTCGTAGATCACAGTTATATGCATTTTATGATTCCCACTTTTGTGAAAATTAGATTCCCTGTTCGCATGTTACATAATTTAGGTAGGGCTTGTAGAGGTTATTTTGAATGTCAAAATACAGTATTTATCACCTATATGGAATAAGAAATGCGATGATTAAAAAAAGGTTGTTTTCAAATAACGTTTTACTCATACAACAGGATTATATGGATGTCATAGTCAAGCAAATCCAAATTCTTACAAAATTATATGTCCCAATTCACATTGTAGATAATAGTGTTAGGGCCTATAGGCATGATAGGGGCCATTTTGAATTTCATAATTTACAGTATTTATCTCATGCATGACAAAAGAAATGATATGTCTTGCTATAAAACATGTTGTCAGACAACATTTACTCATAGATCACAATTACATGCATTTTATGTTTCTTACTCGTGTGAAAAGTAGTTTCTACTTTCGAATTTTACATGATTATAGGGGTTATGGTGGCCATTTTGAATTTCATAATACAGCATTTATCACATAAATGGCATATTTACAATTATATTTTTAGTCAGTATTCCACTCGTTTATCTTAATATGCATTTTATTGCTCAATCTTGTCATTTTTTTGGCCCGGCCATTGCCATTGTACATAATTCTCTTTGGGCCAGTGGCGGCTATTTTAGATATAAAAAAACAGCAATGTTCCCATATTTGACATAATAAACATTAGTAATGATGTTTGGCATATATTACTTCGTTCATACATCGCGATTTTTGCGGTTTATAGTGCTCATTTTTGTGAAAATTAGTTTTCCCTATTCGTATTGTACACGATAGTGTATACAATGGCCTATGGTGGCCATTTTGAATATCACTAGAATAAATATTTTGTCAAAAATTATTTTTTAAGATTGTATTTCACTCCTGTCATACAATTTCATGCATTTCCCAACCAATGTGCGGACAATTTTATGAGTTTCATGGGTAATTTGCATAAGTTTGGCGGCCATATTGGATTTTGCCAATTTGCGGAAAATGCTAAAGGTTACACCAGTGGCATCATCCCGATTCGTAATCAGCAGCCCTCGAATAGACAAGAAGCCATAAAAAATATTGTATATATGAAAAAACAAGGTTAGGTCAATTTTCTATGGGGCCTATCCTGGAACAATACAAATTTGGCATTTAAGCATCACCAATCAGTTTTAAACCAATATCGGTTTGATTCTTAATTGGTGATGTTTCAACAATGGTGATCAATTCAATTCAAGGTTTATTAAAAACATGAGTCGCAGCCAAATGGCTGAATTGGTCATGTATATACAAAGTAAAAACAATTAAAAGACTTATTACACATTTCAAACATTAAAAAGCAGTAACCTTTGTAAAACATGTTAAAGCAACGCCGGTGTTTTTGCAGTGTGAGTTCGCAATCAAATAACATGGCAGAACTTAACACTGTTAAACATGTTTATTTGCTGGTGGGCTCACTAAACTTTGAGCACCACTGCATATGTTACAGTCACACCAACAAAACTGACTCCAGACCGAATCCACCTATTACATCATTTCCTCTGACATGCCTTAGGTCAGTTTGATGTCGGTTTCGTGGATGTAACCAAGGCATGAGACAGGAACCATCATGATAGTAATGTCTTAAAGCCCAGCGCACACGACACGACCATTTGCTATCTTATTTTCAAATAAATTAAAATAGCATTTGCTATAAACAGTTGGTACCTATACAATCTAAACTATCAAAGTTCGGAATAGTGGTATGAATATCAAAATCATAGTTCCTGCTATGCAAAAATAAAAGCAAATTCCATTCTAGATCGTAATGACGTCATCATTTGCTTCGACGTAAGTCGATTTGAACTTTATTGCGACCAGAAAGCTTGCAACAAAGCAGAATTCCGATTCTAATATTCCCAGTATTATGTCAACTTCAGACAAAATTATTTAACGTCTTGGAACTTTCAAATTTATTTAAAAGTCACTTTTATTCGAAAAATCGCATCGCAGTTGGATCGTTAAGTGTGCGCCGGGATAATTTACAATCCCAAATCGTCGTCGATTTACCGTACAAACATATCCTCCTTTCGATGTTTTAAATCCTCGAAGAGTTGAACTGTACTTAATGACTGAATAAACTCCAATTCATCGGGAGTTAGAGGGTCAACCTCGCTCGGATTGTAGTGGAGATTCTCGTAATTCCGTAACAACTTGTCAATAATCGGTGACGCTTGCGTTTTCGATTTTCTATTGGAATTGAAAGGAAGAAAACACAAAACCAATGTTACCTATCTAATCAGAAAAAAACTTGACAAATCTTTAGTTAGTGGGATTCAGGTATTGAACAAAAAAATCTTAAAACTAATTCTAAGTTGGCATTAACAAAAGCTGAAAGAAAAGTAAAATACCGCTGAAATTTTGAGGAAAATTCAAGAATTAGAGAGAGAAACATAAGATAATTACAGTTTTTAATTTATGACGTACATGTATATGCGATCAGTTGCTCAATATTTCGTGTATAGATATAATTTCCATTCTCTAATTATATGGAACGTAATGAATAAAGCTATTTTCTAATATAGGTGATATACACACAAATTAATTAATCCAGTTCTTGAAAAATGACAATATTGGCATTTCATAATGATATATACCACATATTGTTTTTTTTGTGAGTCATTTTCTTAATCCTCCCCCAATAGACAGCCAAAAGCAAATAATGAAATAATGAGGTGCAAGCATTAAAAAAATTCAGTCAGTGGTGTAACGAACAAATATTTTCGAAGGGCCAGTCCTGACGTAAATGGGAAAACTATCAAAAAGCTGCGAGTGAGCAAAAATTTGACACTAAATAATTATGCTTAATATAAGAATCTAATTTTCTGATGAATTTGGACGTAACATTAAAAAAATAGAATTTCACATTTTTTCCCCTTTCTTTAAATGCATTGTCTTGGTCGTTTTTTTTTTTTTGGGGGGGGTCAAAGGCACTAAGCCTCCAATTTGTACGTCAGTGATTGCAGAAATACATATAAAAATAGACTTTCTATTACTCACACAAAGGAATTATAGTTACAAATGATGACCTTTGGAAATGTCAATTCTTTGATGGATTGGTTAAGGCTTATATCTACAGAGAGTGGATGTGATGAAAAGAATATAGCCCTCTCAATGATCTGGAAAGAAGCGGCGACAATGGCACACAGGAGGATTACTATCCAACCAATCCTAAAGAGATAAAGAGATATATGGAGTTAAGTGAACATTCATCATACTTTCTCTTTTTTGCATATTTTTTGTTCAGTCGTCATAATTATATCAACATGAACTCCCCAAATCTGGAATTCTATTTCAAAAGATATCAGACAAAAATTGGGTAAAAAATTCGACAACTTATCATTAACAATTATGCGTGTGCAAATTGAATATAGGAATCGTCATCAGCATCAGTGACATCATCATCATTATCACCATCACTATTACTATTGTCATCACCACCATCATCATTATCACCATCACCATCACCATCTTCATCGGCAGCAGCCTCATCATCTTCTTCTTTTTTTCACCATCATCATCTTCATCCTCCTCCTCCTCTTCCTCATGATCATTATCATCAGCATCACGATACCCATAACCCTGTTACCTTCTGCACCAATTTTCTCTTGACACCAGGGCGTATTTGAGTCCGGCCACGCCTATACCATCAGGGGCAGTGCGAGCCAAAACAATCCACCAACTCCAAACAAGCCAAGTACGACTAGGTTTCTTTTCAAAGCTCTTCCTCACACCTGTGGGGAGATTTTCGTTGAGGACATCGCCTAACTCTACCGCGACGTCGTCGGGGATTCGAACATCGTCGCCGTTACAGTTCATCGTCAACACTGTCGAGTTGCTACTAATCTGATGACATTCTCCGCGCGGACTGCTCTTTGTGCCTTTTTGACTTAACTGTATGACATCGGAGACATATATTTTGCAAATACGACTAGACCCTAGGCCAGGAAAGCACACAAACACCAACATTTTAAAGCTACTGGTATGCAAATGTACTATTTATGTAATTATTATTATGTAATTATAACTATTGCTGCTTGAGTAATTGGAGCATACTTAACTCCGTTTCAGCTTTCAGATCAACTTTCGCTGTGGCTTTACCAAATGCTGGTTATGGTCTTGTTTGAGTGAAGCTGTCTGCGATGTCGAGATTGAATGGCCATAACGATGGATTTTTTTAATATCAAGGGGAAATACGCGCCGTGACAGAGGATTGTACCCCGGACTAGGCAGGTCAACCACGACGCCACTTCCCTACATTTCACCCACTCATACCTCTACACTCACCCACCCTCATACCCCACAAACTCACCCACGCCCTCATACCCCCACACACTCACACGTGCTCCCCCTCAGTCTCAGAGTATGCTTTCTCTTATTATCTACAGTGCGAGTCAGAAAAAAATGTTACACTTTTTAAATTAAATATTTTTTAGAGAAAATTTGTGATTCAGAGAGAATTTCTAGCATGCATGGATAGAGTAAATATTCCTTTGTCACTTGGTAAAATTTGTTTCAGTGTTGTTGTTATGGTTGAGTGCACAAGAGCAATTGTTTGAAAGTGTCAAAACCCATTTGCGCCAAGTCAGGTGATTACCTGCTGATACAGAGACTATAGCATTCACACAAACGATGAACTTAAAATTCATGCGTATGTTTATTAATCAAGAAAAATAAACGAGAGAACCATTATATCAATAAATTATCTTCACTGAAAAGTTCCTTTCATTGTCATTTTTGGCACAACTTTGACGAAGCTTCCCGCCTTCATTCTTCCTATGTTGTCAATTTCTCTCAATGCAACCATTGCTGCCATGGCCTTGCGAAGCACTGTCGGATCCAGGGGGCACAGCCGCCCGTGCCCCCCCCCCTTGAGAGGCACCATGAGAAATGCAATGTAAAAATGCCGTTAAAACAGAGGTGTGCACCCTTCCTTTGAAAGTGAAGACCTTTCTTTTTTTTGCTTGTCAATTTCTTTTTGCGTGGATGAAAAACCCTTAATCTTTGGTTGAAACCCTTTTTGGCTCGTCAATTTTTTTTCCTGGACGAAATATCATTAACTTTTGGTTACCCCCTCCTCTTTTGGGCTTGTCAAATTTTGATTTTCTTTTACCCCCCCCCCCTTTTTGGCTTGTTTTTGAAGTAAATGTGCCCGCCCCTTCGAAAATCTAACTGCGAAGTGTCTGCCTGTCTTCGACTGGGGATACCTGAAGTCAAAATTGTACAGCACCCTACCTACAGATCTGGATGACTTGCAGTAGCGCATCATCAGAGAAACATGTGGAAGATTGAAGGTGGGAAACTTTGTCCAAGTTGTGGCCAAAGTGACAATGAAAGGAACTTTTCAGTGAAGATAATTTATTGATTTACTGGTTCTCTTGTTAACTTTTCTTGGCATACGCATACACCTTACGCTCATTGTATGTGTAAATGATTTTTTTGTCTCTGTTTTAGCAGGTAATCAAATGGGCGCAAATGGGTTTTGACACTTTTTAAAACAATGGCTATTGTGCACTCAACCATAACAACATCAATGAAACAAATGTTACCAAGTGACAAAGGAATATTTACTCTATCCATATACGCTAGAAATTCTCTCTTAAAATGATTGGTTAACATTGGTTTGACTTTTAAAAAGTCTGAGCTAGAAGGTCACAATTGTCACCTGTGTCTGTGATATGTTACAAAATGAAGCCCAGAAAAAATTGCGTTCGAAAATAATTATTTAGTGCTTCAAAAGTTGAAATATAAAGTGACCGGAAACACCATCTTAATTTCATCCCATACACTTAAGTGTACTATTTAGGCGTCTTATAGACACCTATTTACAAAATCGGGATTTGCCTTGTAGTTTTAGCTTTTCATTCTCAATAATGGTTGTTTTCAGGGTTTATTAGTTCTAATACATGCACTTCTACACATGTTTCATCTTGGTTTGAGAAATTTTTAAATCAGCTGCTCACATAAACAATACCTTTTATCCCAAATTTATTTAATAATTACTTAATTTAAAATGTGTAACATATTTTCTGACTCACACTGTAGTTCCTCTCGCTCTTCACTCCCCCTCTCTACGTCATTTTATCTCTAGTATCTATCTCTCTGTTCTCTTCCTAATTTGCTCTCCCCCTCTCTCTTGCGCGCGCTGTAGATAGGTCTCTTTTGCACATTCTGGGATGAATATAAAGCCGTAATGTCTAATCTTCAATGTGTTTGATGTTTATTTTCGATACTTCAAACTTCGACGTCCATGACATTCAGAGTTCTAATATAATAATTACGACATATGAAGGGTATTACATTAGCATAAATATAATGAGTTCGAAAAAAAGTAACTTGTACTCTCTACTTAACAGAGTCATTGGTTTCATTCAGTATGGAATTCTTCTCCTGTGGTTTACATATAACATGCAAATTCAAAAACTGATATGACTGAAAAAAAGGTTTTCTTCTATTACCCCCAAAGCCTAAGCCCTACATCACCCAAATGACTAAAGTAACGTATCAACAAAATTGAATCTATGAATAGTAGGACTATGTACAATTTATAATGTACGAATATTTTGATTGAACTCCTTTTCGAGACCCTAGCATGAATGTTGTGTTGAGGCTACTAAAATATAGCGTTATAGTACATTATCCAAGTCCAGACACAACAAAGATACAAACACAGTTATATGCGGTATTTCGTGGTTTAATAATTAAGCGAGTAGCATCGCCGTATTCAAATTCTCAAATCATCAAGAAAAGTCATAATATTATCATACGTTCTTTTACATAAAGAAATAGGTGTGGAGGCCTCCTGAGGTTACTAATGATTTTCAATAATACTGTAAATATAGCTCAACCAATATAGGTGGGAATAAAAATAATCAAACTTCAGAAAAACACGAACATAGCAAGATTTCACAGCTTGCCAAGTTCGATAATTAATGGTAAGATTTCACAGCTTACCCAAAACCATGGCAAGATTTCACAGCTTGCCCTTCCTACTTAAATTTCGTACCAAGATTTCCCAGCTTGCCACGTGACCAAAGTAGGGAAAAATACATATAAATCCATCCACAGGCCTATCTACGACAAGATTTCTCAGCTTGCCGTAGCACACTAGACTCTGGATAACCGCTTGTTAACGAAATACTTTCGCTAAAAGGCATTATAGGAAAGTAAACTGTTATCTCTTGTTCCCTTTGCCTAAAGACAGCAATACAGCACACAAAAATAACTAATCATGGGTATAGGCATATTTATACAGAAATAAAATGATATATTATACATATATCCCGATAAAAAACTATTTCCTTTAGGGATGGAAAGAAACTAAAAAATGAAAATTTAAAAAATTATGAAAAATTCATAATAATAATTTGATGATAGCAATCATTATGAGCTAATTTTATGTACCATTTTCATTTTTTCTTATTACGATTGGAATGTACGACGTCTAAAAGTCAATATTATTCCAGTTTTTCACTTCATCAAAATGCTATACTTTTGATACGAATCTCATTGAATCTATGATTCAATTTACCATGTTTACGGCTATGATCAAAACAATTCTGTTAAAAACTTTATTAATATGATATTTAGTAATTCATGCTACCCTTTAATTAACAAACCCTCATGTATTACGAAGTCGTCTGCCACGTTAATCGATAACATATCTGGTTTATTGTATTGTGATGTCTCTGATCACTTGCCAGTCTTTCATATATCAAAATTCGGCACTAGCAATGTAAAATCACCAAATGCAAAGGCTAGCTGTAGAATGATAAATGAGAGAAATATTGAAGTTTTATGTAGGGATTTACAAGAAGTCGACTGGGGAGAAGTATATGATAATGACGATCCAAATTAAAGTTATAATCTTTTTCAGGTGAAATTTCGAAAACTTTATGATAAAAATCTCCCTGTCGTAGTTGAAAAAAATAGGAATAAAAAATTGAAATAATGGATGACGAAAGGCCTGTTACAGTCTATTCGACATAAGAATAAATTACATAAATGGTATATACGTAATCCATATGGCTGATGCAAGCAATTGGAAAGGAACTCGACAGTAAGGAATTTGGTAATATAAAGGGGTTATCAACGACACACTGTTTAGTAGATATGCTGCACTGCCTCTTCCATCATGCAGAAAAGGGTAAAGCAGTGTCTACTCTTGTGATGACAGATTTCCGCAAGGCTTTTGACCGCATAGATCACACGGTTGCCATTCAAAAGATGATCTCACTTGGTATCAAACCCACACTGATCCGCTGGATAGCCGATTTTCTTGCAGAACGGACTCAGTGTGTTCGGTACAGGGGCGTTAAGTCAGAGTGGGTGACCCTTAATGCAGGAGTACCTCAAGGAACTAAACTTGGGCCCATTGTGTTCCTAATCGTTATCAATAATGCCCTACATGACAGTGATAATGCATATTGGACATATGTTGATGATGTGACTGTGGTTGATACAAGATTTGCAGGAGATCAACCAGATGTCTTGGAAAGGACACTTCACAATTTTGCTGAATGGTCCACATCTAATGGAATGTCTCTAAATCCTTCCAAATGTGAAAGTATGCAGGTGTGCTTTATGAAAAAGCCATCCAAACCAGCGTTACTAGCAATACACGGCCAGCCATTGAAGCAATCTGTGTCTGTCAAATTACTGGGAGTTCATATTCGTAGTGATTTGAAGTGGAATGATCATGTCGACTTCATGATAAAACGTGCCAATGGAAGGATACATATTATTAGAATCCTAAAAGGACACGGATTGCCAACTGAGGACCTTTGTACTATCTACATAGGCTTCCTCAGACCCCTATTAGAGTACGCCTGCCCAGTGTGGAATGGAGGACTAACTAAACAACAAGTGACTCGTCTAGAGAGGGTGCAGAAAAGATCCCTGAAAATAATCTTGGGACACAATTTTCAGTCATATGATTCTGCTCTGAATGTATTGGACCTCCCCTCTCTTGCAGACAGAAGAAAGGCACTGTGTTTGACTTTTGCCGAAAGACTGATTTCAAATGAGAGGGTATCATATCTTATACCCCCTCTTAAGAACACCAGAACTTTGCGCAAATCAAACACAAGAGAACAATTAAAATGTAGAACTAAAAGATTTCGGAACAGTCCCATCCCGTACTTGATTGACCTCCTAAATTCCCAATCATGACTCATAAATAACCCACATCCATAGTATGGTATTTCTCTGACTGCTGCTCTTGTCAATTTTTTTTTTTTTAATCATTAGTATGTCACATTATTTATATAATATGTTCTCTATTTCTACTTGCAATTACGAACATTAGTCAGTTATTTTCACCACTTGTACATGTATACATTCATTATGTTTTTAAGTATTGTAGATAACATAAATATACTGTTTGAAATGCTTTAGAATTAGCAAATTTATACATAATTATCACTTAAAAATGTATGATCTTTGAAAGTCAGGTATTATTGTATTGCACAAGAATTGAAAGTTTTTTTAAAGGTAATTTTTCTTCCGCATATGTACATGTGCGGATATAAATCCATAACTCTTAAATTTGACACTTTCATTCCAATATACTTACCAAATGATCTACATGTACTCGCATGATCTCTATGTTGTATTCCTTTCCTTTCCTCATGTTCCTTGTGACTCTTTTCTTCCTGTTGTTTGTCTTTCTCTATCCATATTTCTCCCTCTCTTTTTTATCCATCCCTCTTCCTCTCTTTCTTCGAAATGTTGAATTGTAAATACTACTGCTTTTAATGTACAATTCGGTAAATGATAATGGACCACTATACCAATACGTGTTTAGGATAATATTTTACTTTCGAATTCTTCTAACTTTGTTTATTCTTACGTACAGCCTTATAACTTCATGTCTTTACCTCTTTCATAATGTTTGTACCTTCTTTTCTTCTGACTTTCTACTCTACTCCTTCCCTTCACCCCCTCTCTCTATCCCCATCCACCCCCCTCTCTCTCTATCTGCCTCTCCTCCTTCCCAAGTCTCTCTTACCTTTCCAAATTCCACAATACCATACTTTATCCTATTATTTATTTTGTAATTATCTGCGTTATTGTTTGAATATTTTTTGTGTCTTTATTACCTTGTAAATACATCGCAATTCGGCCTTAGCCGCGATGATGTCTTGATTTTTATTAATAAATCATTTATCTATCTATCTATCTATCTATCTAATCCGTCAGATGAAAATGCTTCCGATTATAAAAGTTATCGTAATTTACTTACAACGCTAATTCGTAAAACAAAATCACAATATTTTCATAATGAATTTTTACTCAATAAATCCAATATTAACCGCACTTGGAAAACAATTAATTTACTACTTAATAAAAGTAAACCAAGTGAAAATTCTGTGTTTAAACATAACGGGAAAACTGTTACAGAACCGAGCACTATATCGAATTCGTTTAATAATCTTTTTACTAATATCGGTCCATCTTTGGCAAACAGAATCCCTGAAACTCAAACGGACTATTCGAAGTTTATCAATGATCCACCAACTGACTCCTTGTATCTGTATCCCACCTCGGAGAATAAGATTTGTAACATTGTTAAAACATTTAAAAACAATAAAGCGGCTGGTTTGGATGAATATAGTCCAAGAGTCATCAAACAAGTCGTACCATATATTTGTGGACCTTTGTGTCATATATTTAATTTGTCTTTATCAAAAGGAATGTTTCCTCATGAATTAAAAAAGGCCAAAGTGACACCAATTTTTAAATCTGGGGACAAAGGTGAATTTACGAACTACAGACCTATTTCTGTTTAAGTCTGTTTTTTCTAAGTTATTAGAGCGTATTGTTTACAAGAGGACTTTCGAATTTCTTGATAAATGCTCTATTCTTTATGAAAATCAATTTGGGTTTCGTAAAAATTATTCCACAAGCATGGCTCTTACAAGTCTCTCTAGTAAAATAATAGATGCTTTTGAAATAATGAGTTCGCAATTGGAGTTTTCATCGTCTTATCCAAAGCCTTTGATACAATTAACCATAACATGATATTACTATCTAAATTATATCGTTACGGCATACGTGGTATTGCTTATAATTGGTTCACCAGCTATCTTAATAATCGTTTACAATGTGCTAAATACAAATCGTGTGTGTCAGACTTTAAGACAATAACCTGTGGAATTCCCCAGGGTAGTCTCCTCGGCCCATTGTTATTCATATTATATATTAATGATCTTTATAAATCAGCAAATGAGCTATCCTTTACACTATACGCCGATGATACAAATATATTTCATAGCAATTCAAACCTGAACTCCCTTTGTGATATTGTGAATGCAAATCTTGTACATGTATGTAAATGGTTTAAAGCTAACAAATTATCTTTAAATATCAAGAAATGTAACTACATGGTTTTTCATAATAGAAAGAATGTCGATTGAATGATGCATGTGTTATACTCGACTATCATTACTATGTAATATTACCACGGGTAGACAAAGCCAAGTTCCTTGGAATTTATTTAGACAGTTTTATGACATGGAAAGATCATATACATGAGGTCGAAAGTAAAGTATCCAAAAACATTGGTATTATATCTAGAATTGGAAATCTCTTGCCAAGTCACATTCTACGTATGTTATATTGTGCTCTGAGACTTCCATATTTCTCGTATTGTAATATTATTTGGGCCAACTCCTGTAAGTCTAGCATCCTAAAGCTTATATTACTGCAAGAGGATTGTTCGTATTATATCTGGATTACATTTTCAATCTCACACAAATCCTGTATTCAAAGAGTTAAAATTATTGAAATTTAGCGATATCAATTTGCATCAGCAAAGTATTTTTATGTACAAAAGCACAAACAACATTTTCCCCTCGCAATTTAGTAATCTCTGTCATTTTAACTTCAATTCGAATATTCATAAGTATAGTACGAGAAACGCTACCCAAATTCATTTCCCGAAACATAGAACCCGAAGATACCAGTACGATATTCGCTACTCTGGGCCAAAACTTTGGAACAGTTTACCAGCCCGCCTACAAAACTCTCGTTCTTTGCAATCTTTCTCTTATAAAATGAAACTTTGTTTAAATGCAGATCATTGACATGCTTGAACTACCTTCCATTTCTATTGTTAATTAATGCACATGCCTTACCTGTTGCTATGCTAGACAAATGTCAGTCAAGCTCTATATACATGTACCAATGTTACGTTATTGCGACCAGTTTACTCTTTTGTTCAAATGAACTTATCTTCTAATGCCTACATTTCTTCTCCATCTACTGTATGTTTCTTTTATACTCTTAACTCTCTTTTTTATATGCAATTACATAATTATGATGTCATTACAGTACGTAATTTCTTATTTATTTGTATCTGGCGACCCCAACTCAAGCTCTGTTTTTTGGGTTTTCGCCTCCTTCAAATTTGTGTCGAAATATATACTGTATTCGTTACTATGTCAAATATTATTTTGTATCTGTTTGAAGGAAATAAATGTGATTTTCAATTCAGTTCAATTGAATTCTTCATGATTATCATGAACTAGGAATCTCACACGAACATTGTGTATAGCAATGTATAAGGCGATCAATAGCTCAAATACGGTAGGCTACAGATATAGACACCCGCTATAGGTATAGACTATCAATATCTGACATTGCCCTGAAAAGCGCGGGGAAAGGGAGCACCCGAGATTTTCTTGGGGTGCTGCGTGTGTAATATACCATAGGCATCGTTTCCTGGGAATTTGGGTGGTTTGCTAGAAAAATAGAAATTTTTACCGAAATCCCCTTCATTTTGGGCATTTTTTAGGTATATTTTTATTTGCTTTTCAAATTTTTCTTCCAAAGCAGCACCCCCTATTCAAAAAATCACTCGCACGGCAGTGATGTCTGATTGCCTTTTACAGACATTGCCGGGGTTTGGGCCAGTGTCATCGGTTACCATCACATTTTCCAACCATACTTCAAGCATCGGTAAACCAACGATTGGAGTTCAAATGATATCCATTTACCTCATTTCATTTAATACAGGTGTCTTTCGACAACCAGCTGTGTAGCTGAACATATGTTATCCAATTGTCGCGTCATTGCTTACTCTGATCTAGGAATTACCGTAAGCATAATTATGTCCGGGGTGGCAAGACGTGATTTCTTTTTTTAAAGATTTCGTGCATACTTCGGGGGAATTTGGCGAAATGTTCAGTATAAAAATAAATAAGTTTTCAGAAATTTCGAAGGGGGTGGCGATTGCCCCTCCCCTGCTTTATACGGCCATGCTTACTCCTTGCTCTGTTATTCGTCCTATACTACTATATGTTTGATCTGTCTTAGTGTGATAGCAGTGATGCAGCTAGGCACTCAGCGGTGAGGGTAGGTTTAACTTGGTCAAATTGCACAAAATAGTATAAAGAAACGGCGCCACAAGGTGCGACCACCTGAGGAGCATGCTGGGAAGGCGAGAAGAAGGGTATAAATGATGTTTAGATTGGCGGAATAAGCGACAACGTCACCCGCCGTGCACCAGATACGCGATCTTCCTATTAAAAAAAATGCTTGAAAATATGCGCTGTCGCCGTAATATTGTCACGTGATCAACCCTCAGCCAATCATCTTATTCGGATAATTCTATTTTACAAATCTCTATGTTGCTTCGTTTATTCTATAATCATAATTTCGTTAAATTGTTTGTCCCCAATATTTCATGGGGAGGGTGGGGGCGATATATAGGTGAACCTTTCTTTCGCGCTAAACCATCACCATTTGTGTATACCATTTACCAAAAGTAGGATCACCAGTTGTTCTTAAAGTCGCTCTAATCTTATGAACAGCTTTATTAAACACTAACCCACAAGAACGGATACTGTTGGATAAATTAGACCCTGCCAGTTCAGATATTCTATGCACCTGTCATGCCTGTAGGCCATCTGAGGGTTGAGGGTCTCGCTCAACTAGATACAGTATATATATATTTTTTTGTTTTTTTATGATGTGTTGCATGTAATAATACTAATAAAAAAATACATCCCGATACCAGACAGAAGAAGGATCGTTTCGTGGCTGGTGACGGGATATTGGGATGTATGGCTGGTATCGGCTGTTATCGGGATGTATTTTTTATTATTATTATTAAATGCAATACATCATAAAATTAAAATATATATCGAGTTGAGCGAGACTCTCATATGGCCTACAGGTGAGTATAATAGGTGCTTTGCATCAACTAGGTCTATAAGGAGATGGTCTATTGATGTCTCCTAAACAAGTGTAATTACCACTCGGTCCAACCATCATCTATTCCAACACTCACTTTGTCTATCTGTTGTTTAGTTTAAATTCAAATGGTCAAATCTGTCATTCGTCCGATTGTAAATTTGCACGTTTTCCCATAAAGATAGTTGATTCACAAACAGTTCATATAATCATCTAACCACTAATTGGTGTTAGACTGAATATGAGACAATATAGGTGCGGCGTATTGGGAGATCAGACAAAAAAGTAGAACGCTACAATGCAAGCAGACCATGGTTAGTAGATGAACTAGTTGTAGAACTAGTAGAACTATCTCTCCGAAACCTCTCTTCTCCTGACCTCTTCAAAATAAAAACATCCAAAAACACACTAACTATAAACCTTAACTTGTCTTATGCAATCAACAGCGCTTTGTATCCTCTGGAAAAAGCGCTATATTATCATCATCATTATTATTTTTTATTAATTATTATTATTATTATTATCATTATTATTAGAATGTAGACGAAGTTGTGTTAGTAGGATTTAGTTAATATTGTCGCCCATTTACCGGACCTTTGCGAATGCAGTAAGTTCTTGAACTGTTTGTTTCGAACGTGCTTCAGGGCTTTGCGTTCAAATTTCACGAAAACATACTTTCATCAAAATGGACCTTTTTAAAGCGATTTAAAAAGGGCGAGGGAGCTAGAAACAAATTGAAACGTCTCTGAATGTAACTGTAGGAAAATATGACCCTAAATACATTAAATTTTGATTCATCATGACTGGCAGTGATGCAAAATCATAAGCAATGTGTGTCGAATGTTGGAGGTATTCAGCATTCTTGTTATTAAGTTGTTTTGTTGTCATGATTGTATACGTTTGGAGGAGGGGCTCAAAGGCTGGGCTACTGAAAGTTACACGCACTAATATGCCCATTATAATCCTTGTCTATCTTTGAGTCGAGACAAGTCATATCACTTTCTTAAAATTATGGTAGGTGGGCCTTGAAAAAAATTGGGAGTCAAAGTGGTCCTCGAGTAAAAAAAGGTTGACAAGCACTGGGTTAGACCATGCATGATCAAAGGGCCCAAACGGAGAGCAGACAAATCGGTTGTAGACCGGGTAGTAATTTCCAAATGGTGCTATCGTATCTTAGAGGAGAACGAGTGTCCACATAGGTCCAGGATTTCAAATAATGTGAGCAGACTGCCGCCCAGCCATAGTCCAAGAGACCCACCTATGTCAGCTGAAAATTGAAAGATAATCAAATGATTTTAATGGGTGAATAATGATATGACATAGTAACAGTTACATTGATACAGTATAACGCTTTGAACAGCGCTTTACATGTAATCATTATTGTCCCGGTCATGGGATCCATCACTGTTCTAGTCATAAAGTGCACCATATCCACTCCCTCGGGATTTTCCAGGTCGGGCAACCGTTTTTGCCGGCGAATACACGTTCCAATTTATCATCTTGTCAGATCCCACCTGGTGCCCATTTAACACCCAGATGAAGAGTAAAAAGTAGACAAGGCTTGCCTTGTCAAAGGACATGGCTGTACACAGATGATAATAAAAATCATTATTTTGATAATAATATGATAATATAAATAATAATAATAATAATAACAACAATGATAATCGCAATAATGGTAATAATGAAAATAAAGAAAATCATTGTAATTGTAAAGATGATGATTACTCACACATTAATGCCCAGAATGTATATGCTGCTTTCTGGGTAACTACCATGGTATTGATGTCACTGAAAAACAGATCAATGGAAACGAAGTTGTCCCTAAATAAAAAGTGAAAGTGAAATTGAATAGAAAAGAAAGTGAAAGGGGATGTCTCAAATAAAATTAATTTAATGGCGGGGTCTAAATATATGAAAGCTAGGGGGAAAAGATCTAGGCATGATTATTAACCCTTGAAACTATCATCATCATCATTAGAGGATCCTAAAACCACCTGTCAACATTGCTGATTCAGCATCTACCGGATAGAGACAGACGGTACACAGGCTCACTAACATGACTAATGTCCACAATACCATCATCATGATCATGATAAACTTGAACCCCTTTTCATTATCAAGATCATCATCATATTATGATGATAACTGTTGCTACATGATAATCATTATTCATTCTTCATTTCTGGTTTATTAGCAGCTTTCTGACAATAAACACCCGGATATCCTATCGTGTAACTACTGTAATTGTATAGTTTGTACAGATCATATTACCCCAAAGTCCTCTCATTTTTTAATTTTGATTCCATTTGAGATAATTCTTTATGATTATCATTCATGACTCCGATTCCTACAACTATTAGTATTACCATCAACACAGTGTTTCTTTATAATCATTATCAAGCATATCGAGAACAATCCCAACCCAGATTACTGTTTCATTTATAAACCCTTTGTATGGAATACGTGTTTTCCTCCAATTTTACCTAATTAATAGCTTTCGTTTGTTTCTTTCCACAAAAGCACGTATTATTTTATACAATCCACTCTTTAATCTACATGTATTGTTATTCATTCAACATTGGTGAAATATATATTTATGTTAAAACGTTCATTACGTTAAAAGTATATACATTTAGTCTACTCCTAACCTTTCCACTTTGTATCCCCTTTCAAATATTATACATTAGTATACTTTGTTATTTTTTTTTACTGTTTTGCTTGCTTGATTACTGAAATTTTACTCTGTACAAATTCATGTTATTCAGCCTTTGGCTGCTAATTTAATTTTTATCACAATAAAAACCATTTATCTATCTATCTATCTATATCTTTCTAGTACAAGGCATTTTAACGAAATACTCACTCAATGTAGGAGGAATTGATAGATGATGTGTTCAGGATGTTTAGCACTCCATCCCTGATATATTCTTCTAGTATTCTAGCTCTGAAGTGTGATGGGTATTTTGTTGTGGACACCCCAACAAGAAAGTCTCTTTCCTCGCAGTTCAAAGGGCATTCACAGGGCTCTAAATGTAAGTTACTATGTTGAAAATGTGGTTCTTAGGAAAAAAAAATAAAGCCTTTCAATCAAAATAATTTTAATGATTTTAAATGTAGTATAAAATTTCTAAAAGTAAACAATATCTTGATTTAAGAAATGCACTAGTTGTCTTCGGACAACATTTATCTGCTTCATTTCAACTTCATTAAATTAAATTGAACAGAGTACTTAGGTTGTGGGTTTCCTATTTAGCAACTCGTATTTTTGTACCATATATATTTCAATATATTTCTACTTTTAAATGTTCGGATTTGTGTTGATCACAATGTCAATGATTTTTTTAATCATTTGTTATTTCTTTCTCATTATATATAACATATTAAAATAATGTATTTCATGAAATCTTTAACATAATTCATAGATGAACATTGGAACTTGATTATTCAAAAAGTAAACTTAGAGTAAATCTGTAAATATTTCTTTAATAGAAATTTATATTCACAAAGGGAATAATGTTAAAGAACAGAATCTTCTTGAAATCTATATGAAAAGAATTATAAAATGCAAACACAAATATACACACATACACACCTACATACCTATACAGTGCGTATAAAAAAGGGACAGTTTTGAAAAGTCTATAAAAATTTGTTTCGAAATATTATATTCATATTTTTATGTTAATAGATGCTCTGAGATCTTATCTTTGAAATGCCATTTAAAAAAATAAATTTTGTTCATGCTTGAGCAAACACGTAACGTTTTTGTCGGGGTACAAAAAGAGGCTTGCGCCAAAATGGCAGAAATGTGAAACTTGACGATTAGACTTTTGGCTAATCAGTAGACTTTCTCTTAATCTTTTCATTATCTTTGCCATAATTTTCGAATTATGCTGTCAAATTTCATTTAGAAATTTATCCATTTACCTGAATAATTTTGTTTTTCATTTAAACCTTCTTTTACCTGGGAATTTTTCTTCATAAGTAAGAAAATAAGACTTTTTGTCAACCCAAGTAGGGAGATTTGCATTATTAAATGTGAGAATTTGTAATTATTCAAATCCTTTTATTATGTGAAACAAATTATGTTATGGTACCTATTAAAGACATGAATCCTATTTTCAAAGGGTCATTGAGTCCTTCACCAAGTTTGATTACATGTATGTGCTTGACAGGACAAACAGGAAAGGATTCATGTCTTTCATTCACAATGGTGTATTGAGTCAATTTTTAGGAGCAAGATTTGGCAGCTCGGTTAAAATGTATTAAAAAGTTGTGAACCAAGCAAGCAAAATTTCCACTTTTCATTAAAATATCAAATTTTGTGATTTTGACATAATATTCAGAAAATGATATCATATTTCACTTTCTATGTTTTGTGTTATTTTTCTTTCCACTTTTTTTTCTCGGTCATGATTTTTTTTATTGGGAGGGGGGGCACCCCGAGCCCCCACCCATCAGTATGCCACTGTTCAAAGGCACCATAACCTTTGTAGCACACAATGAACGGATGTGAAATGAAAAACACGCTCTCCCATATTTCGGTTAAAAAAAATTGTTCGTGCCTAAAGAAGGAATATTCAAAGCTAAAAGAGAACATATTGAAAAAGCAACAACAACAGAAATATTCAAGCAAATGATTTTTTACCACATAATTCGAAAATTACGGCAAAAATAATGAAAAAGTTAAGAGAAAGTCTACTGAGTGGCAAGAAGTGCGACCATCATATTTATCATTTGATGCCATTTTGGCGCAACCCTCCTTTTTAACCCCAGACAAAAACATTATATATATATATATATATATATATATATATATATATATATACACATAAAAGATGTTCCATTGATATATATACATACACATATATAAATCTCAAGTGGAACATCTTTTTTCCTTTTACGATATCATTAAATCAAAATAGTTTGAGGAAAAAGTGAAAGAAAAAAACCCCCCACACAATCACCTACACTTCACACACATGACCCCCTGATAATGTGAACACGGTGAAGAAGAAGAAAAATGAAAAATAACAAAAACACAAAAAAGAAAAAAGAAAGAAAAGAAAACTGTTACTATACTGCAACAACTTTACACCACGTGGTTCGTTCTTAGTTAGATCTGTATAAGACAATTCATTATCTGTCTTTCCATAGCATTTATATTCATATACATCTACATGTTTTTCTTCTCCCTTGACCTGTGTTATACACTCTAAGTTTTTATTTGTCAAGCGGGGCAAATATTTGTCAAACTGGCAGTAAAATTCGTCATGCCATTATGACGATCACTTTATACCAATTGACAAATTATTTAGTAGTTTGACAAATTAAAATTCGGGAAATACTAATTCCCGTCTCTACGTAACGAATGTAAATCCTGTTTTGACAAACTACTTTAACTGACGAATCCAACAAGCACGAATTGACAAATCGATATTGTCACTCCGATTGCAGACGATGAATCTTATCAGACTTGACCCCGTTCTACTTGATCTGATTCCGTCGGAACAGGCCTAGTAACTCCAACGTAACTGTTAGGCCTAATTAGATCTAGACTCATATCTAATTTATTTATTTATTTATTTTATTTCCAGGCAAAAGACATCAAGAATAAGTACAAGAAGGGGAAATTACCACCGACTAGTGACTGAGGATGACTAAAAGAAAAACTAGTTGTTCTAACGTTCTAGATGTAGATCTAACGTTACTCGTTAGGTCTAACGTGAGACTAGTTTACGCTATCTATAGAACTCTGACTTATAGTGGTGTAGATCTACTAGATCTAACGTTAGACCTAACTTAGAATCTAACTTGGGTTAGAATCTAACGACAACGTACTTAAAGTTCCACTTCATATAGTTACCCACTCGTATTCGTAACTAGGTAGAGGTCTAGACCTAAGAGTTAGGCTAGGTCCTATTCTTTGTGGAGTGTAGGCCTATATCTAAAGGGTCTATCCTTTTTTATTTGATAAAGCCTAGAATCTTTAGGTTAGATCTAGATTAGCAAGTTAGAATCTATTCTAGTCTTGCATTTCGGATCACTCACATATTAAGTTTTCTAGATCTAGAGTTCTAACTTACATGTGCAACAATTAGGTTTATACAGCTCTAGTGTAACTGTCAATATTTGTGTGACAATTTTAAAGTTGTGCACGCCATGACAACTTTGTTGTTAGCGATATGAACGATTCATCATGCAGTGGGTTTCCGTGCAGTGCTACATGACAAATTAATTTTCATGCATGACAAAATATATTTCATACATTACGAATTAATTTCCATGCATGACAAACTGATTTCTTAGCATGACGAATCAAAATGAAAATTCGTAAAATAAGACCACTTTTCATTACGAATTAAAATTTGTCTAATGACAAATATTTTCACATAAATAATTGACGAATTCAATTTTTCAAGTACATCTGTTTGCATGACGAATTTATTTATCAAATTCAAAATTTGTCAAATAATACCACGTTTTGACAAATTATTTTTTGTCAATTGACCAGGTATTTTTAAGAGTGTACCGGATGAATAGCCTCTCGCTCAAAGTATTCTTTCAGCATGTTTACATGACAATCTCTCCGGAGGAAAAACCAAGTCGTGTTCCCATCAGGGAAACACTTAATAAGTGTGAAACTTCAATCCAAAGTCATCCCCTGGTTTAGGTTAGTCCATCATGCAAACCATATCAGTCGTGAGTTGCAATAAGACAAGGCTAAGTTAGGTTATAACAAGATTTTTCCAGGAGCACAAGAAGAAAACATTCACAGGAGCACACATTCACATTCACTTGGAACGGCTCTCAGACCTTTGGTTGATTCTGTGCACCCACTAGCCTGATTCTTGTTAGTGTCTTTGTCCTTGCTAGCATATTTTCCCTCACCAGGTTTATTGTGGGATTCAAAAGACCCTTTACCAGTTCTTTTTCAATAATTATTGAAAGGAGGCCTATCTCCACTACCTATATCTCTACTCGCCGACTCAATCCATCATCTCCTCATCAGCTCTACTACTCAAGCTGTTCTCACTCATCAATTCCTTCTGGTTTACAGTCCCTTTCAGGACTACTTTCAAGAAAGAATACTCTATTCTCAAATCTCCTCTTTCTAGCCTATCCATTTCTTCCCTTCTGCTATCCACTGTTTCGAGAACACTCCACATGGTGTACCGTAAACCACATCAGCGATTGTACATGCCACCATGCAAACCTCCAAACAACATATTGTTTTTCTGTCTCTAAACCTCTAAATTGTTAGTCGCTCTGATGATACCAAAGAAAATTTGAAATTCAAATGAAAACGTGAATGAAAGTGGCAAAGAAAAATCACTTTTTAATCAAAAGAGATTTGATTAATTTCAGTTTGCTTGCAAAAAGGGTTAGGTCCACAATAATAAGTTTTGAAAATATATATGTAAAAAAATGAAGACAGGTAGATTTCTTTTATACACAATTTTATGTTCACATGATAGGGTTGTACATCATGACAATTTAATTTCTCATAAGAATATTGCAATACGTGAGAATGAAAAAAAATTGGTTTTTCTCTGAATGGTCAAAAGTGGATCTCACCCTTTTTGTAACTAAACTCTTCATAAATTCATATAAGGAGAAAGGCTGTATTATACGAACCAAAGAAGGTATTGCTGCACGCACCAACAGAATCGGGATCGCACAAACTTATGTTACCGATCTCTTTAGATTTTCATAATAAAGCGAAAGGATGAAATAAAGTTTTACTTCTTAAAGTGGACTTAAAAATTGTTTGTTTGCCCTTCCCGAAAGCCAGGATCGGTAGGACGTATTATTTTTAAATAAATAAATAAAGGAAGTTCTTTTTTTCAGAAAAAAAGATATATGGACAAACTACATTTGGACTACGGAACAATCCCCTTTCATTGCTATTGTCTTCAAGTTGATCAATTTTCTGTATGTATTACCACAACCATGCACACACACTATAGCTACGACACAAACAGGGCCTCAATATGTGGGCTTCATAAATGCATTAACCCCCCCCCCCTGTAAAAAATATGCCTCTGTCATTAGCTTTATTCTGAACGATGTTTAAACGCTAGAAATAAACAGGCGTTTACAGTTAACCGGCATGGATAAACAAGACACACACACAGAAACCCTTCACCAAATGGTTGTAAAATTTCTTATTTTGCATATTTAAATCCATAAAATAGCAGTCTATTTTACATATTTTCCAGGGGTTGTGATATTAATGTGTTGTAGTCATCATATGACAAGCCCTAATGTCATCTTATTTCATTGATTAACAGTTGACATTTCGGTTAAAACGCAAAATTGTTTCCTGGTTCCAAGATTTTTTTATTTATGTTTTTATTGATAAAACATCAACAAACAAACCATTTACATAAAATTTCACTATAAAAGTTACATAAAAAATCAAAGATAAATAAAAATATATACAGAAGATTGGAGTGACAAGGAAAATAAAGAAAAAAGAAAGAAAAAACAACAGGGAGAAAGCGGAGTACATGTATATCATTTCATTAAAACAATACATACTTTTACATGAGCAAGAACCCCTGGAATGGAAACCAGTCAGCAACAAATTTTGGCAAAGTTATTTTAAAAAAAAAAGAAAGACCATGATGCAAAGCATTAAAGGGGAAGTTCACCCTGACAAAAAGTTTATTGTAAAAATAGCAGAAAATAATAAAAAATATTGCCGAAGGTTTAAGAAAAATTCATCAAATAGTTAAAAAGTAATTAGAATTTCAATTATTTGATTTGTGACGTCATATGCGAGCAGCATTCCTACATAGCGATAAAAAATATAGATAGTGGTAAAAATCAATGAAATGTCATTTTTTCAGAAAATTTAAAATGGTTTTCACTTTACCTTTTGTATATCAATAGACAAATTACTTCACACCCGATCATGAATAGAAAACAAAATTAAGTCATCAGGAACCATACAGAGTTTGAAATTCATGCATTTTATATTACATAACACATAGGGCAGCTGCTCGTTTATGACGTCACAAATCCAAAACTTTGAACTCTAATAACTTTCTTAACTTTAACGGATTTTCCTCAAACCTTCACCAATATTTTAAATATTTTTTCTGCTATTTTTACAACAAAGTTTACTTCAGGGTGAACTTCCCCTTTAAAACAAAAACCTACTCAGTCTGGAAAGGGCAGAAGTGAGTGAGGAGACGACCAGCCGCCCTCTAACTCTCTCACGCGTTCCCCATCGACTCGCCTCGCCTAGAATCTTTGAGTGTTGAGTTTCTTACAGTATGTGATGGAAGGGGGGGGGGGGGGGGCGAGTGTCAGTGTGAGGATATGAAGGGTTTGTCTATTTGGTTCCAAGAATTTGATTTCTCGATATCAAGAAGTGATCAGGAGTTCAAACGGCTTGCCATAATATTTCTAAACGTTTGTTTATTTGTCTCAACAGTCATGAAATATCTAGGAATTGAACAGAGAGAGAGAGAAAAAAATTGCGTTTGCAATTACACTTACCAAAAAACATGTTGGTGCATGTTCCAACAGCAATTGCATCACACACGGGTGCATTGCCTATTTAATATAATAAAAAGAGAAAAAAAATACATCAAAATAACTTTTATGGTGTTGTACATCATTCCATATCCAGCTTTATTTTCGCCATTAAAACATGTTAAACGTGATATACTCGTATATACTTTTATCGAGATCAACAGAAAGTGAAGCGAGGTCGTTGCAAGAATAATATACCCTGATTTTCAAGCATTCGGACGTCTGACCCTCATCAGAACCTGAATTAGTAAAATAATAAACTGTAGCATATTTGATGTTAATATTACACAAACAATATCCTCAATTAATGATGACATTACTATGTACCAGAGTTAACATCAGTAGCCTAATGAGCCAAAACAAATCTATTAAACTGCGAGCGATTGAAGCAAGGAATATTTTAACTTGCTATGTAATTTAATTTTGTGATATAATTATTTTGACATAATATTTTAGAACATGACATCCTATTCCAACTTGTTTTTTCTTTTTCTTCTCGGTCATTATCTCCCACTTTTTTCTGTGGAGAAAATCAAAGGGGCCAATTCATGCCCCCCCCCTCAGTTCAACCCACATGTAGGCCAGTGGTTTACAAGGCTTATGCTTTTGCAATGTCTCTTGATTTATATCATGATTAAAGG
Organism: Lytechinus variegatus; assembly: GCF_018143015.1. Lineage (NCBI taxonomy): Eukaryota > Metazoa > Echinodermata > Echinoidea > Temnopleuroida > Toxopneustidae > Lytechinus > Lytechinus variegatus. The sequence continues at coordinate 13,252,631 of NC_054756.1, forward strand.
TACGACTACTGAAAGCATGAAGAATTTGTGCGATATTTGTAATTGAATACTTAACCACTGAATGAAATTAGTGCGTTGTACTAATCCACAAACAAGTACCTGGAAGCGAGGGCGTTCGACAGCCGCATGTTGATACCATAGCTTGGGTTAAGCATTCGACAAGACACTTATTTCTGGAATATTTGTAATGATGTTGCAGTTTCTTTTCTCCACAAACTCCGTAAGGCGGCTTCTCGTTGTATATCTACATATAGAGACGAGAGAGAAAGAGGGAGAGGGAGAGAGAGAGAGAGAGAGAAAGGGGGGGGGGGGGAGAACGAAAAACAAAGAGGGAGGGGGCAGCACAGTGGTAATGAATTACATTGGTATATATTCTTATCCATTTTTAAGATAGATGCTGTGGTTAATTTAAAAAAAAATCGACATAAGTCTGCCCAGCCGCTGACAAAGATAATATAATAATAATAATATGCAATTTCTTATATAGCGCTTAATACGAATGTTTCTAAGCGCTGCATACTATTACCCCAGCTTTAGCACGGCTAACCTGATCGGGCGTACCAAGCATTCAAGGAATTCCTTCCTACCGGGTACCCATTTACTACACCTGGGTCGAGAGTGGCAAATGTAGATAAACGCCTTCCCAAAGGACGCTACTGCTGTGATGGGATTTAAACCCCGGACCTTGTGGTTCACAGTCCGGAGACTTATCCACTGAGCCACAGCACCTCTACAAAGGTCATGAAGATATTCAAATTATCGAATAATGCCAAATAATAAGATAAGCAGTCTGGAGGCGATAGAAACCCGTGATATTCCTATATTTGATAAACCATAAAGCCGTCACAATAACTTCACAAGTGAATGACAATGCCACGATAAAATAAACTATCACTCAACAGGTCCCGGATCTAGAATTTAATATAGCAAAAATATTTACCAGTCTGTCAGTGAATAGTGCATTTCATTTATATGGTCAAGAAACATGATGGTAACATAATGGAAAATATATACCTGTCTAGCAGTGATAGATACTGCTGTAGACGTGCCCGGTCCCACCTGAAATCCTTCCTTGTGCAAGTAAGTGGTATCATTTTGATCAAGTAGATGAATGGAAAAACCAACTGCATCCTTCAAGAACGTGTTGTAGTAATACTTGTCTTGTTCTACGTTGAGTATCATACTCAGACCAAAGATCCTTCCTTGAATAAGTGCAAAGTAAATAAGAAACAGGACGTCAAATGGCTTTTCTTTAAATATTATCTTTATTCAAAGCAAAACAAAGGGAAGTTATAAACAATAAAAATAAGTACAGGTTACTCGGATTTTTTTGGACGAAGTACAGGACTAATAAAACAATTACAGATGCACAATATTATACACATTACAGTCAAATTTACATGCAACGATTATAAATTGATGATTGCAGAAAAGGAAATTGAAATAGATTAAGCACACACCCTTACAACTGAAATGAAGAGAGGATAGAGGGGAAATAGATGGAGTGGACTTGATGAAGAGAAATAGGAGGAAGAAAACGTGTGATGAGCGAAAAGAAGGGGATAAACAGGATAAAAAAAGAAGTCAGAGAAGGAAAATGAGATTGAGGAAAAAGAGGAATAAGAAGAAGTAAGGAAGTGCAATACAAAATTTTGTGAATGAGATATTGCATTATTGTCATATAATTTACTTTACAAAAATCATCTACCTATTTATACATCCAGAAGACTAGATGAGCTGACAAGATAGCATGGAGTATTCTACATGGATGAGAAGGGGAAAGGTGAAGATAGGGAAAAAGTAGTGGGAGAGAGAGAGAGAGAGAGATAGAGAGAGGAGAAGAAAGAGAGTGAGAAAGATAAAAGGAGAGTTGAGAGAAAGAGGGGTGGAAGAGTGGAAAGGTGAGTTAAAGAAGACAAAAGAAAGAAGAAGGCTTCCCGTGCATGTCGTGATTTACAATCTAAAAGAGTCATATCTGTCCATTGCGGCTCTGCCCTAGCATTGAAGATGACATAAGACCCCACAAGAGCTAGTTACGAATGGCGTCCTCACATACTCTACTATTTACAAGACGGAAAATCTTCTTTATCTGTTGTTAGTTTTCTTTAGTAATAACACCTCGACTTCTAACCTAAAACAAATCAACTGTGTTTCACAATTGGCTGCCCTATAATGTCCTCATTCAGTTGAGCATATCGTACTTTTAATGATTTTCATCAAAAGTACAAAGTGAAAAAGTACAAAACAAAGCTACCAAAATAGTTATTTTTACATTGAATTTTTCGTCAAAATTATAGAAATATTATAACTGAATTTGTCATATGATTTTCCTTTTAAGGGATTACTGGATAACCAATATATTGAATGAAGACCAAGTACATGATATTTGATTGTCATTTTTAAAATAAATATTTCAATATGTTTTCTTATGAATGATAAGTGAACTATATTCATTGTTCTTATAATATCTATTTGATAGATACAGTTTTCGCTTAGCAATATTAGCCTTAAAACTGTAATATCAATTGAATTGCAAATATAAAAGGCAATGTATCTTCGATGCTTTCTTGGAAGTCTGGCAATTTGCAAGTTTTGGACGCCCATCACTCTAAATAGGCATTTGCCCCAACCACCAGAAAAAAGGTTATTTTCAAGGTCAAAAATTAAGTAACTAAAAAGTTGAATCAAGTTTTATTTCATGAATGACTCCGAAAAAAAGGGAATGAGCGCGATTGTTGTCCCTAGTAGTATCAGACAATTTATAAAAACCTTATATAGTAGTAGTAGTAGTACATGTACTAGTAGTAGTAGTAGTAATAGTAGTAGTAGTAGTAGTAGTAGTAGTAGTAGTATAGTAGAAGTAGTAGTAGAAGTTGAAGGAGAAGTAATAATAGTAGTAGCACTAGTAGAAGAATTGGGATTATCCATACCGGCACCCGCAGCTTTTAGTAATTTTCTTCCATCTTGCCCGTCATTAATCTGATAGCATACCCCAAATGTAGTAAAGACAGGTACGATGTCCTCTAAAAGAACTTGCTGACCGCCAAATACTACTCTGCAATTAAATGTAAAAAGAAGTGATAAATACGCGTGCTTATCAATATTTAGCAAATGCTGAGGATGTTTCACAAATGTTGAAGTATGACTTAGAGTCGCACTTAAATACCGAGTAACGTACGGTATGAAAGGCTTGACCGCATTTGTCAGCATATATATATATATATATATATATATATATCTTAAAGTTTCACGTATTGGCTTCTCTAATAGTAACAAAATATGCTGAAGATAAATGGTAATGCTTTCAATGCCATATAGCTTTTATTCTTTACTCGAATTTTCGACGGACCTCCGTCTTCTTCAGGAGTATATACAATGTATATATATATATATTCAAGCTCATTTATCATTAATATTGAGCATGCATCGATCACATAAATCGAGCCTGACATGGCCTGAAAATCATTTTATTAAAAAATAGCAAAAAAAGTAGTAAATAGTAAGGTCCTCCTTCATCACTGATGTCAAAAAATGGGCCGAGAAAACGACTCCTTGTTTTAAATACAAATAGTAAATAGCAAATAGTAAGCACCTCCCTCATCACTGCTCTCGAAAAACCCGGACGATCAACTACTATTTTTTTTTACTTGGCATAAAGATAACTACACTTTTATATCATGTACTTGGTATCATAATCAACAATATTTTTTTTCTTTCCTGAAAGTTTGTGAATGATTGTTTGTGGAGCATTAATCCACCTCCTCAAAACACACACGCATTGGTAGTTCTTTTTTGCAACAAATCAGACAACTACGTCTTCTTTGTCTTGCTTACATTGAAGATCTCCCAAATATAAACATGTGTAGAGAGACGAGGGATTGGGAAGTAAGTTTTATCTAACTAATTACATGTTAGCTATTATGATTTATTGATGAAAACGATTTCTGAATACCATTATTGACAGTTGCGGTGAAACCATATGTTTGTGCAATAAGTTCCATTTTTTCATTGAAACTAAAAGCCGTATAATTGTAATAAAACATCCCATGAAACATTACCTGATAAACATATCCTCCTTCGTGTGTTTTAATTCATTGTATACTTCCGTCATATCGTGTTTGCGAATTTCTTCCACCTCGTCCTCTGACAGTGTTATGTTTTTATTGGGATTATATCGACTGTTCTCGTAAATCCGAAGTACCTTATCGAGCGCTGGATGGGCCTGTGTTTTGGATTTTCTGAAGAAGAAAACAGAAAAATGACGAATGCAAAGTCCATGATGGAGATTTCGATGTTTAAATACATTATAGGTCAAGTCCACCCCAAGAAAATGCTGACTTAATTAAATAGAGAAAAATCAAACTTGCATAGTGCTGAGAACTTCATGAAAATTTTATGTAAAACAAGAAAGTTATGACATTTAAAGTTTCGCTTATTTTTCACAAAACAGAGCTCTAGGTGAGTCAGTCGATGATGTCCATCACTCAATATTTATTTGGTTTTTATTGTTGGATTTATACAATTTTTCATTTTTTGTCTATATGACAATAAGGACCAACTTGACTGAACCATATAGTATTAAACAATGCTAATTCTACATGTTCAGGGAGGAATCAATCGTTTTATCACTTGACAATGAGGTGAAAATTAGAATATTTCACATTTCATATGATAAAATACATAACAAATAGTGAGTGGATGGCATCATCAGTCTCCTCATTTGCATGCCAGCCAGGATGTGCATATAACTCTTTCGTGAAATTAAGCGAAACTTTTTTTTTATTATTTTACATCCGATTTGATGAAATTTCAGTGTTATACTTGTTGGATTTTTCTCTTTTTTATTCAAATCAACTTTTTGTTGGGGTGGACTTGTCCTTTAGAGGAGAAATTACATTATAAAAAGTACGAACTACACAAGAACGATTTCACAAGTAAGAGACACGCACTGTAAAAAAATCCCGCCTATTTCTCAGGTGACAGGACATTTTGCTACGGGCTTTATTTCGTCTTGAGATATAGGATTAGGGCTAGGGAGGCAATAGAAATTTATGTTAGGTTTATGGTTATGTTTAGGATAGTGTATATTGTTAAATCCAGAGGGTTGAAGTCGGTCATTCCATTCATGTGTGGACTTTGCAGCGGATCAATTAATACCGGAACAAATGACATGGAGCAATTTCTGAACAAGAACACTAATCATGCTAATAGGTATCAAAGGGGTACTCAAGTCTGAAACTGATGTGATTTGAACAGTCACAGATAAAGAAAAATTAAACAGACAAAAAGAAGGAAGATTTCATCGAAAAGGAATAACAAAGTTAAGACATTAAAGATTCATATTATTTCAGAAAAACAGTTCTTCGCATGTATCGATAAAAGAATATTCAATAAGCAAATCGAGGATGTCATATCCACACTTATTTTCTTTTGTATTTTGTTACATGAAATAAAGTTTATTCAAATTTTCTCCACCTCCAACTAGAAAAAAAAAACTTGGATTAGCATTGAGTTTTGCAACTCATTTTATTGCAAGGGAGACATATCACTCACGCATGTATAAAAATATGAAATAATTATGATTCCAGGTAATTGCATATGAAAAGGGAAAGTGCGGATGCGACGTCACTAGCCCACCAAATGAATATTTATGATGACGTATATATAAAATGTTGTCACAAACTATTTTCAAACTTCAATATTTAGTAATTACACTGTTAGAAAATTTATTCTTAATATAATAGAAGTTCCTGCAGCAGAGTCTCGAGAACACCTGTAATCTTACCCGATTGCGTAATCTTACAGGATATCGGTATTTGGTGTATGGAACCTTACAAATTTCCTTTAATGAAACACCATTTCCCCCTTTTTAAACAGACGTAATCTGTCAAATTGCAGAAAAATCCCTGTTTTATGAATTTACAGAATGATTCTGTTATTGCTTTTTGCAAAATCTTCTTTCCTTTTTCTGTAAAATCAGGGTTCTTTTAACAGTGTACCGTTCTTTGTTATCAGCTTTTGTTGAAATTAGTAGCATTTTGCTCGTGAATCCTACTCTATTTTTTAACATAACTATTTTCAGCCCGGAGTACCCCCTTTAAGTTAAAAAAATTGAGCAAATTCACCAGCACCCCCCAAAACAAAACAAAAAAAATCAAATTTTTTAAAACATGTAAAGTGGAAACACAGGAGGACAAGCTTCTATTTACGGAAGTACGTAAAAAAGAACTTTTTATCATACAAAATGAGGCGTCGTGAGAATTTCTAAACGAGGTGATACTATTACCCCCTACCTCACACACACCCCTCACCTACACACCCCCACCCACACACACACACAACTACCAACAACCAACAAACAAAACTGACAGATCAATTCAAGCTCATATGTTGTTTTGATTGGCATATCATCAATCGGACTGGAGTCTGTTTCGGGGGTGTGACAATGACATTAATTGGATTAATTACTCACACAAATGAATTGAAATTACAGATGACGACCTTTGGGAAGGTTAGCTCGGTCGAAGTCTGGTTAACGCTGATGTCGACTGAGAGAGGAGTGGAGGCGAAATAGAGAGACCTGTCAACGATCATGAACGTACAGGCCGATACGGCGCAGATGAGGATAACCAGCCATCCCAACCTAGAGAAACAGATATTGAGAAAGAGACAATGAGAAAGAGGAAGAGAAGAGAGGGGAGGGGGAGTAGAAATGAGCAAAAGGGAGGGAAGGAAACGAAATAGAAGAAGAGTCAGAAGGAGTAAGGGGGAGAGAGAGAGGGTGGGGGGGGGGAGAAAGTGAGTGGAAATAGAATGAAAAATCGGAGGGGAAAATGAGTATATAGAAATGTAAAGAGAAGAAGACACAGAAGAGAGGAAGAGAAATGGAGAGAGGTAGGAAGGAAAGATACAATCGCATAAGCGGTGGTGGGGAGGGTTCTTTAAAGGGCGGGGCTACTACTGGGTATTGCATCTTGTCTAGTAATCAAGGCCTCGATTTATTAGAAATATTTGAAATCATCAACAGCGTGATTGAATCGCCTATAATTCAGAGTCTTCTTTATTCGCATAAAAAAGCACATGTACAAAAATATAATATTTCCCAATTTACAAAACAAACATAACTATAATATATAATTTAAAAAAAATCCAAACATATTCACTATATATATATATATATATAAACATTGTAAAAAAAAATACAGTTCAAACCATAAAAATACCCACACAACAAAAGTAACATTGTGTGTTTGCCAAAGAACTTTCAACACTCTGCGAACAAATAAAGATCATTCTGTTGAGGGCAACAACATTAGGTGACAGTAGGATTAAATCATCAGCATAAGAGAAAGCACCTGCAAATACTTGTCCCATAAAGTACAATGAGGATATAATTTCCAATAAAATTTCCTTTCGTGGTAGGTCCGATTTGATCTAATTTTATCCCGCCCCTCCCCCTACTGTAATTATTAGACTATGTAAGAAAAGAGCAAGTATAAAGTGAAATCATCGCCGAAATCTACGAGAAATTGAATTTTGATTTCGTTCCTTAAATTGGGTACTTCGCTCAGTTATAGATTTCCAGATATGAAGTTTCGCTAGTGCCCTAATTTCCACTGCTACCGTGAACTTCTGTTGTGTCTCTTTTCATGTTACGTCATGCACTATCACATTTCCTGGTAGAGGCAATCTGTATCATATATATTTTTTTTCTTTTAAACCTTTTTTTTTGATCAAACAATCGGTATGTACAACAATAATCATAATATCAATCACATTTACAATGGTATAGGATACACTCACAAAAAAAAACGATACAAAAACATACATCACAGTTGTACATGAAAAGTGGGTAACAAATAACATTATCTGTATATCAATGGTATAATCAAAAGATTTTTTCAACAGGGGTCCATTTTTTATAGTGCAATCCTTCAATATGCCTCTGTTTTGCAATGTTAAGTTCAATCAGTTTAATAAATCTGTATCATATATTGCATTATAGTTGTGTGTCCACGGTCCCTACATCTTTTGTATGCGACAAAATATTGAAGATCACGTTTAGGCCAACTTTCTTGTCGACGAATTAGCCCGGCGGACACAACACGTTCCATATCGATCCTATTTCCAAATAGATTATAAAAAACAGTTTGTATGAACATTCCAACTTATACAAAATCTTATTAATACCAATTTCGAATAGTGGTATGAGTATTGAAATTCAATATTCAAGTCTATGTCGAGCCTCCCTATAACATTTACAATGGTTCTCAAAGGTTGGGGAATCCAACAAAAAATAAAACTATTTAATGTATTCAAGTTCCGCCATGTTTTAAGTGATAAGTCATGTGACAATAATATTAAATTCAGTAAAGATTGTTTCTCTTGGCTCGCCGAACACTGCAGAGATGGTGTCTACATTCATCGTTCATCATGAAAGAGTGCATTTTTTGGTGGGGTTCACTAATTCTATTTTAGCACAAGTGTATATAGGAATTAAAGTAAATCCAATCATGGCCCTGGGGATGATTTTTTGGTGGGGATGCTGGTGTAAGTTTGACCTCCCCCCCAAAAAAAGGTGTTCATTGAAATGTTAGGGTTATTTTGGTCCGGAGAAATTTGACCCCTTCCAAAAAAATGAATAAAATAAAGCAAATAAGGTTTAATTTTCCTTACATTTCACCATTTTTAAAAGGATACTCCGGGCTGAAGATATTTATATCTAAGTAAAATTGATAGAGCAAAATGCTTAAAATTTCATCAAAATTGAATTACAAATAACGGAGGAATTGGATTTTAAATATTTGCATTATACCAGTGAGACAGTTCTAGGCATGTCTTCATGAATATTCATTAGGTGGGCCAGTGATGTCACAACCCAAATTTCCTTATTCTTACGTTATTACATGATCACAATTCTTTCATTTTGTCACAAATGTGTGAATGATTTGTCTCCTTCGAAAAGTTGCGGCAATAAATATTTAACGCATTTAATCAGAAGTCATTCCATCTGTTTTCGTTCTTGGTAGAAAATTTTAAATAAACCTATTTTCATATAATGAAATACAAGAGAAAAATGGGGATATTACACCATCAGCCCACCTAATGAATATTCATGAAGACATGCCTATAACTGTTTCACCAGAATAATGCAAATCTTAAAGATTAAATAGCTTCGTTATTTGTTATCCGATCTTGATAAAAAAAAATCAGCATTTTGCTTTGTGAATTTTACTCTATTCGTTGAGATATAAATACTGTCAGCCTGGAGCATCCCTTTAAACACCTACCAGAATTCCAGGGGGTGCTGCCTTTGGAAAATAATACATGCAGCATCCTAAGGAAAATCTCAAGGGGGTGGGGGTGCTTCAGTACCAACTCCAAATCCCGTCGTATCGTATAGTGATGTGCGCCAGGCTTCAATTATTTCCTTCATAAGTCTCATTCACGAAAAATGATAATACGAAATTATAAACTCCTCACCGTCTGCACCAACTTTCCGTAGGAAGTAAGGCGTACTTTAATCCTGCCACGCCTATTCCCTCCGGGGCACTTCGAGATAATGCTATCCACCAACTCCAAAAGAGCTGCCTTCGATGAGTTTTAGTTTCCACTCTTGCTGTGGTAGTCTGCGGCGGCGCTTCTGCGTAACCCTCCTCTAACTCTATAGTGACATCATTGGTGGATGGGATTCGAAAGTCATTCCCGTTCATAATTAAACAGGTTAAAAGAAAACAATCCAGATACAAACAAGAAGGTACAGATGTCGCTGTTGCTTAATGGCGTAGAGGTGTCCTCATTCAGCATCAGACTCCGCTTTTAAGTCTCCATTGAATATATCCAACACTTATAATAACCAATAATATGGAAGTTATTAGAAAGAAGCATAAACGACCTTTTGCTATACGCTGAGCTGAGCTTTATTTTCTAGCTGTGCATAGCCCCCACGATATAACTTATGGGTTCTGTAGTGTAATATTTCGTGGTGTATATATATCAATGCCTTGGTCAAAGAAAGATCGATTTAAGTTGATTGTATAATATTGTGGTATAAAAATGTACTGGTACACAGTAAAATTATACTGTTAGAAGGCTATACAATATTGGTTACTACATCATGAGAATTACAGTAGTAGATGCAACTATTATATTGAAAATGAAATTTTGTTGTTTAACACTGTCGTGTTTCACTACCTCAATGTTTATTTTTTAAACAGGGTTTAATATATATATATATATATATATTAAAGCTGGGGGCCCGGGTTCGATGCCCGGCAGAGACATTTTTTCGGTATAACCAATTTTTCCAAAGGGTAGATAGCTCTGGATTTAAGCTACGTCTACCATTGTTCTCTTCATCCATTTCTTTACAATATTTAAATAAAAGAGTTGCCAAAGCTGTTGTACATGTATAGCTTCACACACACACACACATATATATATACATACATACATACATATATATATATATATATATATATATTATATATATATATATATATATATATATATATATATATATATATATATATACATATATATACATAATATAATGTTTTTTGTGTGCATCAATTAGCAGTGCAAAGCAGTTTATACACTAATACACATGGCTTACTAAGACCTTGCGTCTCAATATGAACATTTTGAAATGTTGAATATTAAATTATCCATTGCTATTTTCTATCATGGTACCATCATGCCCGTGTAATGAATTACAAAGAATTTTTCACTTTAATACAGTTTCTGCATCTCAGAATCCTGGGGAAAAATACAATTCAAATTGAAATTAAATATAAAATACACTACAAAACACCGTTGTTAATTCAACACCAGCCCGGCGTTCATATCGGAAAACACCAGGGAAGTGTTGAAAACAACACCAGTAAAGAATCAGACCGATATTGGTTTAACACGTACTGATTAGTGTCGCTAAATGACTATCTGGTGTTAGCCTATAGCCGAAGTGGTGCTGTTCCAACACATCTGTGTTATTTTCCTATAAAGATACCGAGCTTATGTTAAATTAACGCCGTTAGTTTTGCAGTGTACATTCTTGAAAATGACAAAAGTGTTCGATGGTTAATCATAATGTAACTTCTAGCTGTCTTTGTCGAAAATCGGTGAACCTGAACCAGTGGCGGACCGTGACCCGGAGGAGACAAAGCATTGGAGGGGCACAGCATTGTTCACAAACAATACAGTTCCCCTCCAATGCTTTGTCTCCTCCGGGTCACGGTCCGCCACTCGGACCTGAACAGTAGTTTTGTCCTATGTTTCGGAGCTGACGAATCATATGTTGTTTGTCTAGAGTCAAGGACGAAACGGCTATTTCGATTCACCAATTTTCGACAAAGACTTCTTGGCTGCGCTTTGTCACGAAGAGCATTTGACAATTCATTTTTTCTGTTGAATTCTCCGTACGTTGCGGAGCAAATACTGTTACAGGGACTACATACATATGATTATGGCCTCATCATCTTACATGTATCAATATGACATTTTAGCAATCGCTTCGCAGAAGCTTTCTTTAACGCAGATAATCGTTTGTCAAAAGCCCGCCATAACAGAGCGGCCTCTGTCGAAAATCGGTGAATCAAAACAGCAGTGTCGTCCGGGGGAGCGTTTCATCAATATTTTCATCCGACAAGTTGTCAGATCTGACATCTTCCCATGATTTTGATTGGCTGAAAGGCACTGTTCCTATGGTAACTTTCGAATAAAATGGGACTTGTCGGATAAAAGTCCGACAAGTCATTTCATGAAAAGCCCCCCTGGGCTCATCTCTCCATTGTGATTTGACGGCTACTTTCAATAGATTCTCAACGTGCTAGAGGGCTTCTGCATATTGGATGTTGGCTGTTCCGCTGAACTCCGTTGGCTCCACTTACCAAATACCGAAATCGAAGATCTAGCTCGATCTGTACAAGGACTCAATGGCCATATGTTTATGTATTGAGTTCGGATAAAACAGGGTAGTGAAGTTGCGGGACAGCCGAAGTAAGTCACTGTTTTTTTTTCTTTCTTCTTCTAAGTTTATTTTCCCCGATTTGGTGCATTTCAGGCCAAAACGGAATAATAATCATTTTTTTGGTACAGTGCTTTTTGAATATTTTTATGAAATAAATATGGATGAGCCCCGTCGGGGGGGGGGGGGGGTTGCATTGTTAACTCCCCTTATGGTGGCTGCACGATAGCGAGCCGTCTGTGTACGAGGAGAAAATAAAAATGTTAAAAAACTCCTCGAAACAGACGGCTGCCAGCTGTCTTGGACGCGCTAAAATATATGTTAATCTAGATCATTGTTCAACACACACATGCACTTTGGCCTCGATCGGTTCACTTAGTCCACACGTTTCACGACAATCTTTTATTCAAAGCAAGGTATCACAAACCAAGTTCGTTTTTTATCTCGTCTAGGAATCAATTGTGTTTGTCTTGAAAATTAAACAATCCATACAAAGGCATGCAAATACACGACACTTGGACCATTGGTTGTGTTGCGTTTTTGCAAAGCATAAAGACAGCTTTGCACTCGTTCTTATCCGGTGTACTCCCATCTTTGCAAAAAGTCCTTAGACAGTGGGTCATTATTTCGGTTTGTTCGAAATCTTGGTATTTTGTACGTTTCCTAGAGGTTTCACAAGTTCAGATTTCACCAGACTATTATTGTCGAACTCTGAAGATAAAAGATGTCATCTGTTCCTGTATTATATCATGCCGAAAGTTCATTCTATTCGCAAAGGGTGAGTTAAGTGGTTTGATACTAAGGGTACCAATAGCATGATAAGGCTGTAAAATACATTTATTAAAAGAAAAGCTATATGTTACAATTAGTTTGAGAGTGTTATAATAATAAAATTGGATGAAAGCTTCAATGTTTTACATTAAATTCAGAGTTTGGATTCTACATTCCGCCGACCCTAGTTTATAATTATAAATCGATGTGATTAAGAGGGTTGTTTTGATTAATAAATTATTTTTTCAGCCCCATTCTTAGAACGCTTTCGGAGTGTATAATTCCGTGGTGAATTAAGCTACTGCTGAAAATTGTGAACAGGATTTGAATAATAATATCCTTCTATTCCCCCTTAAACCAAGAACCATTTCATTTATTTCCTCAGGCTCGCCTTTCTTTCGCAGAAAAGGGCATCAGATACAAGAGTCGTCTGATCAACTTGATTTCTGGAGAAGTTCACGAAGAGTGGTTTCTGAGAAAGATCAATCCTAAAGGCCAAGTCCCAGCTATGGAACATCTTGGTCAATTCTATACAGATTCCCGTGACATCATAGAATATGTTGATACCCTGCCATCTGACCGTATGTATAGTCTGGGTTTCGAGGGCGCGTGGGTGTGTGTGAGGGTGTGCCTGTGTGTGTGTGCGTTTATTGCTAACAATGTGACATGATATGCTCATATGCTTGATATCGCAGAGGGCATCGAGTTAGAGTTAGGGTTTTTTGGTTGAGATAGAACAAAGATAAGGATTAGGGGTTTATTTAGTTTTGGAGGTTGGGTTTTCCTGTTGGCTTACCCTAGCGAGCAGATTTGTCGTCGGAGCAAATGTCACGGACCCCTCAATAAAATCAGACAGTGAAGTTAGTTTTCCAGATGAGTAAGAATGCAATGCATATCAATATTTCATAATAAATAATACACTTCTTTTTTTGCCTAGTGTAGTAACTTTAGCTCTTAGACAGATTTGGTCTCACAGAGGGTCTTTCAAAACAGAATAATACCCATCTCCATTCTATTACGGAGAGTCCCTGACATAAAGGCAGAAGCTCCCAATTTTTTAACGACTAGGCTGGTGCCTCCGTGATCGGTCTGACAAACTCAAGGCTCGATTTAAAAGTGTGAAAACCTACGTGTCATTACCATAGTTTAAAGAAAACGTGACTTATGCATAATAATACTAAAATATGTATCTATATACTTTTGCGACTTTACGTATTTTCTTTATTTTCTTCTCTTTTCTTTTAAATTTTATAGGACCAAAACTCTGCCCCGATGGTACCACAGAGTATGCCAGAAAGGTCAAGTACTACCGCGATAAAATAGAATCAATCAATATACCTGCAGTCTCGTTTGGATCTTTGTATCATCGCCATCTGACTGTGAATGCCAATGTACCAAGCTTCTTCAGCAAGGAGCAAGTTAAAGGTAAACTTTAAAAATTGCACTATTTCTAATACAAGTGATTACACGTATTGATATTGATTTTGCTGATGATAATAATACTTCTATTACTAATAGTAGTTGTTGGCAATATTATTAGTAGTAGTAGCAATAGTAGTAGAAGTAGTAGTAGTAGTAGTAGTGGTGGTAATGGTATGAATAGTTATAGCAGCAGTAGTACATGTATATTACTAACAGTTTTCGCTTAATTAGGAATAACCATATATAATGATGATAAACAATAAGATAAAATAATAATAATATTGATATTAATTATGATAATAATAATGATAGTAATTATAATGATGATATTGATGATAATGATTAACTTCAAATACAGAATACCGAGGACAATGTCTATTTTAATCATTCCACCAGTGTAATCATCAGCATTTGTGATTTACTTGTAGTTTGTACTCGTCTGGGAAACATTGCATCATAAAAATATTGAACACTTCAGAGTATTTGTGGAGTGATATGAGTCCAACATATTATTATTATCACATCGTAATTTTTCCTTTGCGTTTTAAATTCGAAAACGCATTGTTTACGGTTCTTTAATCTTGTTAATAGTAAATAACAAGGACAGTATTAATCTCACACCCTACTTCAGAGAAGCTTGCTGCTTCGGAAAAACATGTGGCCTCTGTACAGGAGAATTGTCCAGATTTGAAAGTTTTCCTCAACCGGCGGAAAGAAATGAGCGAAATGATGGGTGTAATCCAGGACGAGGAAAAGGTTATAGCCGTCTTAAACGACGCCGACAGAACCCTCGGCGAGATTGAAGAAGAACTGCAGAAACAAAAAGGGCAGTTCGGTGAGTATTAATTGTTTTTTATCCCCCTCTCTATCTCTCTCTTTCTCGCCCCCCACCCATGGCCTGTATTTCAGCGTGCCAGGCATAAAATTGACTCAATGAAAGGTATGTACGAAGAATTTGAAATATATTCACAAAAAAGAATTTCATAAAATACATTTCTAAAACCCCCCCAAAACACAAAATATTTCGAATCAGTTCAAAATAGTGGGTAAATACTAAACTAAAAATAATTTCATTTTGTGGGCCATATATGGGCCTGTCGTCAAAGGGAGTAAGATGCAAGTGGGCCATGTATTGGCCTGCCGAAAGGGTCAAGCTTGAATATAGGCTATTTCTTTCACTGGGGCATTTAATATCTATATAAAAATAGGAATGCCCGGTAGCATAGTAATATTATTTCATTTCTTGAAAGATATTGTGATATGAATGTTGTAATGATTAAAAGGGGTTTAACTGTAATGATCAAATTTAGGACGTATAAGATGGCGCTTTTAAGAGTCTGGTTCTGCCATGGTACTTTTAAGCCCGTTTTAATACTCTAAAAGGACAAGTCCACGCCAGACGAATGTTGATTTGAATAAAAAAGAGAAAAATCTAACAAGCATAACATTAATGTTTCATGAAAATTGGATGCAAAAAACGAAAGTTATGATATTTTAAATTTACGCTTAATTTCACACAACAGTTGCATGCACATCCTGGTCAGTATGCAAATGAGATTACTGATGACATCATCTATTCTCAATATCTACTGTATTTTATCATATGAAATATTCTCATTTTTCCTCACTGTCATCTGAAACAGAGCCAGTGTTTTCCCCTAAACATGTAGAATTACCTTTGTTCTAACATTTTATGGTTTAGTCTTGATGGTCTTTATTGCCACATCAGTAAAAATGAAATGTTATATAATTCAAACAATAACAAACACAAGAAAAAATTTGTGAGGGACATATTCGATGCTCTCATTTGCAATCACTGAGTTGTGCATATAACTGTTTTGTGAAAATTAAGCGAAACTGTAAAGTGTGGTAACTTTCGTATTATACATCCAGTTTTGCTGAAATTTTCAGTGTTGTGCTTTTTTCTCTTTTCTCTATATTCTTGCGTGGACTTGACACTAAAAATGTTTCTCAATTGAATTTATCGTCATGTGCAGTAGAAGACATGTCATAAAGCATACTATATATCATAGTTTGAAAAAAAATTAACTTCAAGACTAGGAAAGGTTAGATATTGGATAAATTTATAGAATATATATAAGAAGAAAATCGAATTATAAATATATGATAATATAGGATAATCAGTAAATTATATACTTTAATGTATAGATGATGCTGATAAAAAGTTTCTTCTCCATTTTCTCTTTCCTCTTATTCTTCCTTTTCCCCTCATCCTCCTAATTTCCCCTCACTCGTTTTTTTTCTACTGCTCCTGCTCTTTCTTTCTTTCTTCCTTTTCTTTTTATTTTTCATCCTCTCCATCTTCTTCTACTTTTTCGTCTTCTCCTTCTTTTTCTTATTAATTTTTTATCCTCTTCTTCCTCTTCCACCTCTTCTTCGTATTCGTTCTCTTCTTCTTCTCCTTCTTCTTTTTCTTCTTCTTTTTTCTTCTTCTTCTTCTCCTTATTCTTTTTCTTCTTCTTGTTCTTCTTCTTCTTTCCCTTCACTTCTTCTTCTCATTCGACTTCATACCAGGTGATGCTGAGTACTGGTTGTGTGGAAAGACCTTCACCATTGCTGATATTTTCCTTTCTTGTGTATTGCATCGTCTCATCTTTGTGGGACAGGCTCATCGATTATTCCTTTCAAAGCGCCCTCTTGTGACAGACTACTATAACCGTGTACTCGTTCGTAAATCCTTCCGTAAAGAATGCGTGTACGCAAACAGTAAGTTTTGGGGCGTGTTTGTCCCGATGATGCGTGCAACCATGAACAAGGCACGTCCATTTATTTCCGCTCTTTCCGCAGTTTCCATTGGTGTGTATGTGTATTACAGAAGGAATGAAATCGTAGATTTAGGAAATCTGTTGTATGAAAGGCTCCGACTTTATTTGTAGTAGTTGACAAAAATACACACATCCCCGTAAAAAAAATCCATTCATTTCCTCAGTATTTACGGGGTGGAATGTGCTGACTCCGAAATCGTGAAAAATACAATGAAATATATGGCAGTTCGTGTATTAATGTAAAGTAACTATGTTTTAAAAAACTTCAGCCTCGGCCAAATTTCGCCATTGAAGTTCTCTAAGAGTGAGACGAATGCATATGATTATCAGCAGGCCTATATGCTTATTTGAATCATAAAACTATTCACACAGTCGCGTTGACAAACTGGCTGTTGACACCCAATAATGATATCCCTTTGAAAAGAATTTTTGTCCATTTCCTATTTAAATCATTATATTCATGTAATTTCCTTTAAAAAGTGCAATATCATACATATCATATTATTCCGCGAGTAAGCGTAGCGAGCGGGCTGTTCGGACATATTTTCAAATTTGGAGTTGTGAATCTCACTTTTTTTGTCATGAATGGCGTCAGTTATTGTTAAAAAGGGCATCCTTGCGAGATATTGCAAATCGCGAGCTCACACTTTTGGACATTTCATGAGACCTGAAATTTCAGTTAAACATTCCAACAGGTTTTCATATCATTGATGATGTGTATCTAACTAAAAAATGGACGCAAGCGCGAATAGCGAGTCGATTTTTTTTAAGAAGCTGGTATGGGCTGGATTAGTGACTGATGAATATATCTCACCAATCGAATTATGCGGGCGCAAAGCGCGAGCTGAAAACCTATGATATTCCAAACCTGAAAAATAGACATTCTAAGCCCTTTTTGTATTAAACAAAAGAATGAGTACTTTACTAAACAATAATTGATGCGAGCGCAAACTTTGTAATGTTCTAACCAGAAAAAATGGACATTCTATGCATTTTTTTAATAAGAAACAGAATGAGTATCTTACTAAACAAGAAGTAAAGTGATTTTCTAACCTTGATTGTATCATGTTTTACTTCAAAAAGTGTATTTTATTTTGAAAAGGGCATATTTCATTGGGGAAAAGGGCGCCAACCTACAATGAGCTGCAACTGCGACCCGCTTTGTGCAGTAGGAATGCATACCAAATCTCAGACATTATCTTGACGATGACGTCATGTCAAATTTACATTGCTGCAGTGTAGACACATTACAGGCAAAAGAAGAGAAGTCGTGAGATGCAGAGCTATTGCATTGTGAGCTGCCGACCTGCAATGCAATTGCACTGATATGCGATTTGCAAGTTTGTTGCAAACGGATCCTAGCTCAATCGCATCGTAATGTGTGCGCTAGACTTAAAGGATGGCCTTTTATGATGTATACAGAGGAATGGGTCTACTTCTTTGATTGAATTCCATGAAACATTGTAACTGAAATTAAAAAAAGACGATATAGCGTTTATGGCTCCAGAGCACATTTTTTTTTCTAAAAACAAATGAATTTGCTTGTTCGTTTCACTTTCTGAAGAATAAAAGGAAACTAGTAAAAATAAAATTTTCTTTGCCTTTTCTTTAATTATTTTGTACTTTACATACTTTTTTTTAAACAAGTGCACACCTAGTTACCAATAATACATATAGCATTTTCATTTATTTGAAAGCAAGATAAACGGGCATAGGTGCCGCGGCCAGGGATCAAACCCCGGACTTTCCATGTATAGCAAGACACCTTAGACCACTCGACCACGGCACCACTATATACACACACTTTTTTTTTTTTTTTTCATATTGTTTTATTCTGATTCCATGAACAAAAATATATAACATTTCAAATTAACATTTCAAAACACATAATATTTTACATTTCATATTTGGACATTTTTCACTAACTTAATACCAGCATAAATCATATATAACTTAAAGGAGAAACAATGAAATCAGTTATAAAAAAATCAGTTATAAAACACACCCTCACACAAAAACAACCCTAACACACACAAACACACACACATATATATACACACACACACACACAAATATATATATAAATATACATAAAAACGTATATACATAAATATATTTATATGTATATTTGGAGTAAAATTTTATCATTCATGGTTTAAAATGAATTTATAAAAACCTGCATTGTAATGCTTTCTGTTGCTCATGGGCTTTCTATCACATATAGGACCTTTGTCAGGGTTTTCAATTAAGGGTTCAATTCCTTCTCTTTCTCCTTCGCCCATTAATTGTTTCTCTTCCTTTTGATAATCTTAGGCGGTTCAATCCGATCAATCAAACCCCTAACTCCCGACCAATCAAACCCCATCCAATCGCTACGGGTTTGACATAATTATCGTTGTTAGTTGCAATATTTCCTTCTAGATTAACTGTAGTCCCGAAATGACCTGTGTAAAGAGATAAATGGGCACAAAAAATGTATTCTATCAGATTACATGATTCTTTATTTGAAAATAATTCATTTAATACAATTATATATCCGTCATTTCCTTTTACACAAACCTTTGCAATGATTTCTCAAAGACTAAAATATTTATTTTTTGACAGCTTTTCTTTAATCATTTGTTCATTATTTTCTATCCTTGACGTATAACGTATTTTATTTTTCGTAAATATATATATCTACGCAAAATGAAATATGTTCTACGTCAAGGATAGAAAATACCTATATATATATATATATATAAATGCATATAATTAATGATTTACCAAAGACTACAATTCCTAAATGTACAACATTTTAAATAATCACGGTCAGATGCACAACAATATACATGTACTGTGAGGTGAAAAAAACCCCAATCAAATACATATTTATAAAAAACACTTATGACAGAAATGGAAATATTCTCTGAAGTAATGCTTCATGCTAAAGTGATTTACGTAAACATGGTATATGATCGTGTATTATTCATATTCGAGTCACCTACGCTATGAAAAATAAATCGCCGAATGAAACTGATTTTTTTTTCCATTTCCTTCCATTACTATACGACTTTATTGATATTCATAGTTTCCCTTTCATAATATTGTTTCGAGACAGATAAATAACATTGATTTTTATAATGCACTTAGATATTCAGTAATGCTACATTACTAATTATACCCCCTGAATACGGCCAGCTATGTGCGCACTGATGGCATAAACATTGATTTTTTTCATTATAAAGCGTTAATTATGAAGAAAACCATATATAAAAACGATTTGTTCATACAGTAAGTGAATCTAAACATACTTTCGTCGCACGCACTACGAACCGTCCTCTCTGCGCACTTCAACGATAAAGTTAGTTTTGCAGAAAACACATTTAAAGAAAAGCTTTTTTAAAACCAGGAAAAAATGCACCTACAAGGAGAGCAATTTACCTGTGTCTTTGTTCGATAGTTCAGGTTCCATAGTTTCAGCCCGTATCTTTATATTTTCTTGAAGTGAATTATTTACGCCGCAATGGGCATCGTGGAATAGATACAGTGCGCTATTGCGCCTCGCGATTTCACCACGAACAGTCCGCTCTGTTACGATGTCCACTGTAGCGTAAATAATTCACTTCAAGAAAATATAAAGATACGGGATGAAACTTTGGAACCTGAACTATTGAACGAAGACGAAGGTAAATAATTTGCCCTCCTTGTAGGTACATTTTATGCTGGTTTTAAAAAAGCTTTTCTTTAAATGTGTTTTCTGCAAAACTAACTTTCGCATTGAAGTGTGCGGAGAGGACGGTTCGTGGTCCGTGCGTGGTGCGTACTCACATCATGTATGGAAAACAATATGGATTCTTCTTCACCAGACCCCCGTTGCATAAATGATACTACACAGCAAACACTGTGGTGTTAACCGGTGTACATAGAGGATCACACCAGTTATTTTTGCACCGGTGTCAAATTGGTGGTGTAAGTTTTACACCTATAGGTGTTTTACAACACCTATGGTTGTTACATTTACACTCTTTGGTGTTATGTTCAATCTCTATGGTGTTATTTTAACACCTCAGGGTGTGGTCCTCCAATAACACCACAGTTTTTACAGTGTATTAGAGCGATTTTGCTATCCAGTGGTAACGTCCCTGAAGTCCTTGATTCTGATTAGTTGCTTAGCGTTGTTACCATGACAGTCGTACCATTAGATGGCAAGTTTACTGTAACAGCTACGGGGCTTGGGGCGTGTAGTGATAGTCATAATGAAGGGACCGATCCCCGACACATCCGAACCGATAACGAGATAACTTTCATCGGTCTTAAGTAGATTCCATTGATGTTTAATACTGTAGCAGGTGTTCTGTTTATTCAAGGGATTCTCCAGGATGAAGATAATACGATTTGAGCAGATAAAGTAAAATCAGAAAGTCAAAGCCCTGAAAATTTGATCAAAATCGGACAAGGAATAACAAAGTTATATATGTCATTTAAAAAATTTGCATTATTCCGGTGACACCTTTTTAGGCATGTCTTCATGAATATTCAATGAGCAAACGGATGACGTCACATCCCCACTTGTTCTTTTGTATTCTATTGTTTTGAAATTACGTTCCTTCAATATTTTTCCTCCAAGAACTAAAAAAGAGGGATTGACAACGATTTAGTGCATGAGATATTCATCGCACCAACTTATTCATTATAAGGGAGAACTACCATTCACACATTTGTGAAATAGCTAAACAATTATGATTTCATGTAATAACATAAGGAAAAAGAAAGTGGGGATGGAACATCATCAGCCCGTTCAATTAATATTCATGACGCCGTGCTTATAATGGTTTTCACAAATTACTGGGCGTTGTGCCGTGCGCCTGTAATCCAAGCTTTATGGGGAAGTTACAAATTGATGCAGGTTCGAGTCCTGGTCACGTCTTTCGGATGGTGACGTGAAAGGTCGGTCCAGACGTAAATAATCATATCTGACTGATACAATAGACCAGTTCGTAGTTATTTCATGGACAATTTTGGTCAAATGACCTTTCATTTTGATAGGCAGATTTCAAAGCAAGATATTACGTAAGCTTGCCTTACATAGCAGGATGAAGAAATAGAATAGACCAGGTGACTAGAATAGCATGCCAAAGAACACTTTATGAAGGTATTTGTTGCATTCCTACTTCAAATGCACATCAGAAGATGTTGCACAATGTACTTGGCAAAATGTGAAATACCAGTCGTTCGTGGACACATTGTTGTTTTTTTGTGGATGTAAGTGAAAACCGCAATTCGAAAGAATATATGAATAATCAAGACATCAAAGTTGGTGCTTATCTAATTAGATTTTAAACCAACATGTCACTTTAGTACAAATGACCTTCCTCTGATCATGCGCAGAAAGGAACTACGAACTGGCTTATTAAGTCTGACGAAACTCAAATACACATACACATACACACTTGCTAAACTTTCAAATTCAATAACTTCGTCATTTCTTATCAGATTTTGATAAAATTTTCAGCATTTTGCTTTGTGAACTTTACTCCACTTATTTTAATTTAAATATTTTCAGTCCCGAGTATCCCTTTAAAGACTTCGTCTTGTGCGACCACTTGAATACAATTTATGCACTTTAGTAACATTCGCAAATCATCACACTACTTGTTTTGTGAAAGCCTCTTTAATACAAGGAAGACGTATAAAACATTTGAAGTCTTTCAAGTATTCTGAACTAAAATTTGATTATTTGTAAACCACGCTTTTGCAACCGAAGCCGATTGTTTCCTTTGTTTTCTTCCAAACAATAAAGCTTAGGGCACCGTTTGCATCTACGTCCTCTATGTCCTGTACGGGTTCTGTATAATACACAAATTCCGACGACAGATTGGGACGACTCAAGATCACCTTGCAGCCACCTTC
Organism: Lytechinus variegatus; assembly: GCF_018143015.1. Lineage (NCBI taxonomy): Eukaryota > Metazoa > Echinodermata > Echinoidea > Temnopleuroida > Toxopneustidae > Lytechinus > Lytechinus variegatus. The sequence goes on from NC_054756.1 coordinate 13,275,467, forward strand.
CGTTATATTCAGGCGATTAGCTACACACTCATCGTATTCACAGTCTGTGACGTTTGCAAGGAGTCGCGGTATTCTGAAGAAAAAGTAGACAAAGAATAACAATACTAATAATGATAACAATAATGATAATGCTAAGACTATAACAACAATGTTCATAATAATTAATACTGATAATGATAATAATGATAATAATAACAATAACAACAAAATGATAATAAAAGTGATGATCTTAATAATGATAATAATAATAGATGCTTATATAGCGCATAATCTACAGAATCGCTATGCGCTTTACAAAGAAGGTATTACTTAGAATAAAATACATAAATATTAAATGAAAGATTAACACAACATTGCAACATACCTATCCTAAATCAAATAATGTAACATGAGAACAAGTACGTTTTTAAAGATTTGAGAAAGGTGGAAGTACATGTGATGGCCCTCAGATTATTAGGCAGTTTATTCCACAGTACAGGTGCTGCTAACTGAAAGGCACGATCTTAAAGGTATTGTTTAACTTTGTGAGCAGCCGATTTAAAAAATTCTCAAACCAAGATGAAACATGTGTAAAAGTGCGTGTATTAGAACTATTAAACCCTGAAAACAAACATTATTGAGAATGAAAAGCTATAACTACAAGGCAAACACCGATTTTGTAAATAGGAGTCTATAAGACGCCTAAAATAGTACACATAAGTGTATTGGATGAAATTAAGATGGTGTTTCCGGTCACTTTATATTTCAATTTTTTAAGTACTTAATAATTATTTTCGAACGCAATTTTTTCTGGGCTTTATGTTTGTAATATATCACAGATACAGGTGACAAGTGTGGCCTTCTAGCTCAGATTTTTTAAAAGTCAAACCAATGTTAACCAATCACTTTAATCACTGACATAGATCCATCTACGGTACAATCTATTCTCAGATGCACCATTGCCGCTGTTTGAGCTATAAACCTATTCCAGAGTTCATTTATGGACATGGTTCACTCAAGGAATTACCAAGCCAGGTACACATGTACATCACAAGGTTAGGGTAAAACGAAGGACCCTCGGATCAAAACACGAGTATCAAGGCCACTAGAACATAATTTCTCACAGATTTTTTAAAACGTATCTTCGAATACACACATACAATATACAAACGGTACAGGTAGTGGTCGTCGGTCCATGTATGAGGACATTGTAATCGGGGAAAAAATGCGATAATGGCATAACACGACATCTTTGACAAAGGGCAAGGCCCGCGACGACGACGAGTTTAGGTTTTTGTTCAAAAAATTAAATTTACAATTATGATTGATTCTCAGCTAAAATCAATCATTAAAATCATTATAGGGCATCCTAAAATGCATGAACGATTATGACATTAAGTCATAAATTAGGTCGTTATCTTTGACAACTGTTTTATATCGAGTCCCTTTGGTTTGTGTAACATTCATTTTGAACTTTGATGTAAAGGATTTGTTTGTTGATGGTTTATTGATAAAAATATACATTAAAAAATACATGAATCAGTCCCATCTTCTTCCTCTTATTTTGCAAGAAAAAATGAGCATATACCTTTTCCCCCCAATCTCTTTAAATTGATTATTGAAAGAAATCTAAACGATGGTCAAACTGTTTTTTCGTTCAGAACAATCGTAATGGTAAACAAATATTTGGTGATTTATGAAATAAATAAAAACTGTTAGTTCTTGACCATGTTGACAATTAAAAAGAAACAAAGTATGTAAATTCATCCGCTAGATTAAATTAGCATAACTCGCTGGAATTCATTTTTGAAAAGTGGAAAATAGAAATAAGACAAAGTGGAGATAAAATCACTCTTGAAGCCCCCAGATAGAATTTACCGTAAAATAATACCCAAGCCGAAATGGGGTACACTGTAAAAACTGCGGTGTTAAAATTGACACCAATTGGTGTTTATAGAGGACCACACCTGAGGTGTTAAAATTACACCCTAGAGATTAAACATAACACCAAAGAGTGTAAATGTAACAACAAAATGTGTTGTAATAACACCTATAGGTGTAAAGCTAACACCACAAATTTAACACCGGTGTAAAATAATTGGTGAGGCCATCTATGTACACCTGTTAACACCATAGTTTTTGCTGTGTATACTTAAATTAAGTCCTATGATTTGATGACTTTAAGTAACTCACCTCGAAATATCAGTGGTGTGTTCCACCACCGGGCGGCAAAGCTCGTATTCTAATCCAGGTGTAAAAGTACAGTTGCGCTGCCCAGCGCCAGAAGAATCATCTGAATTGATTGATATGGTATTTCCTGCTTCCCCCAGGTCTAAAGGGACTGCTGCAATCACCCCCGCAAGAGCAAGAGTCACTATTATTAGGTTCTCCTTATGCATCTGTAAACGTTAATTATCAAACAATGAATGACAATGATGACGATAACCATTAAAATGATGATGATGTCGACGATGAGGAAATTAAAAAAATATATATAAGAGCTCACTTGCAAAGGGGGTTAGGTCTATTTTTCATCAAATTTGATTTTTATGTCTCAGTGTATAGATTTTTAGTAGCTCTATAAGATGATACCAAAGAAAAGTTGAAATTCCTATTAAAAAGTGGACTAAAATGCCAAAGAAAAATCACTTTTTTCAAAAGGGTTAGGTCCACATAGACCTAACCCCTTTTGCAACTAAACTCTTCTGAAGAACTCATTTTTCAAATAGGTCCATATTTCATGAATTTTATCGTTTTCTGTCTCTAAAACTCTTAATTTTTAGGCACTCTAAAGATATTTAAGAAAATTTAAAATTAAAATGAAAACGTGAATGAAAGTAGCAAAGAAAAAAAAAATCACATTTTCTATTAAAAGATTTTCGATTTATTTCAATTTGTTTGCAAAAGGGGTTAGGTCCATAATGATATTTTTTCAAAAATATATAGACAAAAATTGAAGACAGGTACATTTCTTTTATATGTTCACATGATAGGGTAGAACAACAAGGCAATTTAGTTTCTCATAAGAATATTGCGATAAGTCAGAATAAAAAACATGGTTTTCTCAGAATGGTCCAAAGTGGTCCTAATCCCTTTTGCAACTAAACTTTTCATATTTTCATCTTCATATTCTTGCTTTTCATCCGACATAGTAACATTTCTGGTTTTATATTGTTGTATTTTCTATGTTTATGCAGATAAACCTGAGGTGAAATTGGTCTTGGCCTGTAACTTGAAGTCGGCGGTGGAGGGGGGGGGGGTTAGGCCCACGATCGCGACGAAAATTTGCAGGTAGGTAGAGAATGACATAACCTACGACATAACAAATGAAATTGCACTAAAATCATTATTTTTTATATTGATTTGTCAATATAATTTATTCATGAAATCATCTTTTTGTTCTAATTCAACTAAATAGAGCTCCTAGTAAAACATTTTTTTTGTAAAAATATTTTGTGTGGCCTTCCTAACACCTACAAATAAACAAAATCTGCTCCCCAAAATCAATTTTTCTAAATTTCGTAAACTCTTCAAAATGTTCGGCAACATACTGTCCACACGACAACTGGTTAAAACTTAAGCTATTCTGGGTAGTTTTAAACAATAATGTGTGCTTTGGGTGAAAACTACACAGTATTGGTCGAATACTACCCAGAGTTTGAAAATTTGCTTAACCAATAGTTGTGTTGACAGTATGTTACTCGACATTTTGAGGGTGTATATATATCCTTTTTTGTATCTTTTAGAAAATGTTCATTCGACAAAATTCATCGGGGACGTTATTTCAGTCATACATAGCATCAACTCAAATGATTGGTGTCAATAAAACTGAGAATAATCAGTCATTTATGATAAAAAAAATAATATTGACTTTGTACATGATATGTTTTAGAGCAATTTGGGTCTGACATGCATACATAGGCCCAAATAGGCGTAATCTCGCAACCGCGTGCCAGGGCCTTCCAATTTTTTTCTCAAAAGTTTTGCGAGACTCAAAGGTTAAATTCAGCAAGCGATGGATCAAAACATTTCACGCAGCGGATATATCGCAAAAATATCGAGGGGGGGGGGCTGAAAAGGCCCCTAGGTAGGTTCGGTTCAGTTCAGTTCATTTATTTTCATAATCTCTATAAAAAAAATATCAAATACAATCAAAATTTACAAAACAAGTACAAACGAGAGTATTCAAAGTTTAAACAATAGCATGAACATTACAATTGATAGTATGATGGAACTAGCAAAGGCCAAGGGCCTATCACGGGCTAGTCCCCGAAAGGATATCAGTGAAATTATTGAGTTACATGTATGAATTAATATTTTAAAGGAAATAGCAAAACAAAACAGACAAACGAACAAACAAGTAATTCGATATTTTTGAGTTGGTTAAAAAAAATCATTTAAGTGCATTGTTTTTAGATCGAGAGAAAAGGTACATTTTATAATTACGTTTGAAAGACGATAAAGTGGGCATATTTTTTTATATCATTTGGTATGTCATTCCAACATTTCGCTCCTACAAAAGATACAGTTGTACGAGAAAATTGATATTTGTATAACGGCAAGCGTAAATGGCTACTGGTCCTTGTGAGGGTTCAGTATTGGGATCTTTACCAAGTTATTTAGATTCTGGAAACTATCACCAAGATTGAGGTTAAGGATCGTGGAGATAGTATAGTGATATGAATCGAACTGTGAAAGTATAGGTCTGTTACCATGGTTACGTACTAAATAGGCCTATATACCATGTCTACTGTGACTAAAGATTTTCGTTTTGTAGGTGCAATGTCGGCCCATATGTACCAAACAAAGTGAGAAAAGAGATCGAAAATATTGCTCACCTTTGAGAGATGTCAAATTCGATGAAAATTATATTTGTAATGAAGAAACGTTTTGCAAAAGTACACAGGAACTTGTATCCACTGCTATGCTCTTTTGCGTGCTGTAATATTCTGAAGCATTCTGTTACTAAACGTGCATATATATGCTGAAGATAATCTAAATTTTGTAATGCGGGATTTTCCAGTGCAAAATAGAATGTGATTAATTTAGGTATAATCGGCAATTGACTTATTGCTTCTGAGAATTTTTATGCAGCCATAGTTTCAAAAGAGTCTCGGCAAAACCCGTTACCGGGAGTACTTCCGTCGTTCTGCAACTATCGTGACTTTAAAATAGATACAAGCATTTGCCGGTCTGTGCATGCGTATTTGGCAACATTCAAAAGCGTACATGGGGTGTGTCCGTTCATGGAAGGGTGGGTGTACGTGAGTGTGTGCGCTCGAGGGGGCGTGTAACATTAAAGTGTGCGTGAGGGGATCGCGCGTGAGCGGGAGATCTTGAAATCAGCACGTACGCATACATAAATCTCCTTTCACAGTATAGCATGCAGCGGCCGCGGAACTGCCAACCCCATTTTTGGCCAAAACCGTGTTAAAAAAACACACATGATTATTTTTTTCCCTGATCAACCCCAGCCCCCGCCTTTAAATAAGTTCCACAACGCCTGGCATGCATAAGCAAGGGTTTCGTTTGTAAAGGTAGTGACTTAGTTTGATTTGTTTCAATACAATTTATTCATTGAATATAGAGGATTGGAAGTGTCGTGAAATTATAGAAATTGCGAGATAAGTTATCTCACCACGACATGACAGGCATGATGAAATTTGTCAGTAAACTTGGCGAGATAACGGATCTCATCATCTCTACAAGTCGATTGTAACTTCTGTTGGGCGTGAATTACCTAAGAAAAATGTGAACAGCAAGTGTTTATATGGAAAAGGGCATTAACAACATTTGCACGCACTTTATATCATCTAAAATAAAATTTAAAAAACCCGCAAAAATCGATTCTCAAGATTTTCTAAGTTTATAAGAGCATATAAGACAAAAACAAAATATATTCAAATGAAAAAAAAAACATAATGAGGCCTGCGACGGCAGAGTAAAAGGTGTTTTTTCAGCGTAGTAGAAATGTGCGTTATAGACCTGTTAGAATTATGTAATATTGTTTCGGTGTGATTTCGGAATATACCTGTTTAGGTTTTTTTTTAATCCAACTGAGAAGTTAAATGTTTGCGGAATAATTTGCATAGTACCTTGTTTATTTCACATTTTGAAAGACAAACCAATAAGTGTTTCCGATATGTTAGGGCGTGCGTCCCAATTTATAATTTCGCTAATATAGCATAGATATAAAAAAAACCCCTAATATTTCACATCACAGTGATATGAAAATGGAAGAATCGATGATAGTATGCAAAATAATTATAACATTCCTCCCTGAACTTGTGGAATTACCACTGCTGTAAAACATATTGAACATCAATAAGACAAATCTTGTAGCAGTGGTAGTAGTGGTGGTGGTGGTGGTAGTAGTAGTAGTAGTAGTAGTAGTAGTAGTAGTAGTAGTAGTGGTAGTAGTAGTAGTAGTAGTAGTAGTAGTAGTAGTAGTAGTAGTAGTAGTAGTAGTAGTAGTAGTAGCAGTAGTAGTAGTGGTAGTAGAAGTAATTATAATTAGTAGTAGTAGTTGTAGTAGTAGTATAAGTAGTAGTAGTAGTAGTAGTAATAGTAGTAGTAGTAGTAGTAGTAGTAGTGGCAGTAGTAGTAGTAGTAGTAGTAGTAGTAGTAGTAGTAGAAGTAGTAGTAGTCGCAGTAGTAGTAAATGTAGTAGTAGTAGTAGTAGTATATAGTAGTAGTAGTAATAGTAGTAGTAGTATAGTAGTAGAAGTAATGGTAGTAGAAGTAGTAGTAGTGGGTAAATCTTTTACCACTACGAGGGTAATTATGTGTCCAACCAATGCGGAAAGCATATTGTCCAGTAAGGTTGAAAATAAGCAGCAATTACTTTAGAATGGGCAAAATTTTTATCACACTGGATAAATAAAAATTCCCAAAAGAAATGCGCCATGTTGGTTGGACACATAATTACCCCCCCCCCCACCCCATTGAGCACTTTTATCCAATATCTGTTTAGAATGTAGTAGTGGGGCAGGGTTGTTCTTGTGATATTAAAGAAGACGTCTTGGGTCAAAACATGGTTTTCAGTCGAATCCATTTTGTTGGATCTAAATAAGTTACCGTCTACATCTATACTTCTTTGTTTTGTCAATAGCTATGGGTATAGCCTAATGATTTGCACAAGTCAAACAAATATACTTTACAGTGAGGGCTTTATTCTCTCGACACCATTTTGTTATCGGAAATGACATTCCATGTATGAAAAGCTCATGCATTTGGATTAAATCGATGAAGAAAATTTTTTTTTCTGAATAAGGGACTTTCCACACGCTTTTCACTCCTCTAGGTAGTGATGGCAAGGATCACTCTATTTGGAGTGAATTCAGGGTGAGCATACAAATATTTTGACACCGATTTCACTTTAAAGCAGTGAAATTCGGGCAACAACGAGCAAGCGAATTTTACTGAAAAAAAAATAATCGGTAAAATTTTAACCAGCACGAGCGTAATTATGTGTCCAAAAAATTATGGGCAGTATTTTACCCAATGCAGGAAGCATCTTCTCAAGTATAAGGTCAAAAAATAAGAAGCAATAACTTTAGAATGGGCAAAATTTCCATTGCACTGGATAAATACAAAATGCCCGAAAGAAAAGCCCAATCGTGGACACATAATTACCTCCGTGGAGCATTTTTACCCAATATCTAATACAGTGAAGGCATATTTCTTCCGTAAATAGAATCAATCTCATTAATTCATCGAAGGACAAGGTTATTCTAAGGTATTTTTTGTTGGCTGTTAAGTCATTTGAGGTAGTTAAGTTAGATAAGCAAATTCATTAGTTACTTAACTTAAGTGGTGATATTTTGTGATGTAAATAGCTGAGAAATTTTTTTAATAATTACTATATACATTAAATTGATATTATTATTAAGGGTACTATAAGCGCCTCCGAGGACCGAATTCTTAATCAATTTCTTTTAAAGAATAATCTCCCAGTTTTCTGACCGAAGAAGTGAAAAAATTGTGTTGATTTTATTCCCCTTAAAATGATGTCACATTTGTTCATTTTCGATTCCTCAGCTTGATTGATATACATAGATATTTAAACAAGGAAGAATTTTCAAAAGTATAAAGGGTTTTTACTTTTTTAAAGAATGATCTCTCAGTTTTATGACCAAACTAGTAAAGATTTGTATTGATTTCATTCCCTTCATAATGATGTCACATTTGTTTAGTTTCGATCGCTCAGTTCGATTGCTATACATATGAAATTAAAAAAGAGAAGAATTTTAAAAAGTTTAAAGGATTTTTTACTTAAAAAAACTAGGTAATTTTCATTATTTCTCTTTCTCCAATTTATGATGCATCCTGTTTTTGTTTTGGTTTGGCTTTTGGAATTGAAATTACATGGCGTAATTAAACCATATCCTTTAGCATGCAGTAACATCTAGTGACACTTAAACAGTCATGGTGATAATTAAAGAACGAACAAACAATGGAAACAAAAAACTATCCCACAAATTTGTTTCCAGTCTATGATAGCGAGATGGTTTGATTTCGAAAAAAAAAACACAATTCAGGTACCTGTTTTGTAATCATGGTAAAGGTAACTTTAAATGTAAACATTTTAGATTGAAAGGGGTTTTGTAGGAATCAGCGTATACGCTACGGTCAGTCGGGTCGATTCTTGTAGGTCGAACTACTTCCTCAGTTTTTAAACAGTTCTCATGAAATATCTTAAGGCCTGGTAACACCGCCCGAGCGTTGTTGAAGCGGTCGTGGAGCGGAGAGAAAAAAAAATCATCACCGCTCGCTACCGTTCACCATTTTCGATCTCGATTGTTTTTTTCGATTATTGTTTTCGATTTTTCCCCAACTTTTGTGAGCGAAATTCGACCCTCTCTTCCTACCGCTCCAAGACCGCTCCATCAACGCTCGGGCGGTGTGACCAGGCCTTAACATGCATTGGTCTTTGGGTAAAAATGTGCAAGGCACTTTTTTGTGCTTCATCAGTTTTTAATAATGATGATAATAATAACAAGTACAATAATAATAGCGGTAAACTCGGCCAGGGTAGCCGCTTCAGTTCCGAAACTGTTTCTCCCAGTTGGCCCTGCTATATTAATTGGGATTTATTTGGGCTGCCTAGGCGCTCAAGCATTCAAGAATTGATCCAGCCGTGTACCCATTCACCTCACCTGGATGGAGTGCAGCACAGTGTGGATAAAACACGCCAGTGTGGATCAAACTCGCCATGGCTAGGATTCGAACCCATGACCATCTGTTTGAAAGGAAAGAGTCAGAACCAATCGACCACGATGCGCCCATAGTGTAGTTTCTATTTATTTTTAGAAATCAGAAAATATAATCAATAATGATAGCGATGACGTCGATACAACTACTCTACTAAAAGGGTTACCCAATATTGGGTAAACTGGGACGATGTACGCTGGTTGAGTAAAAATGTACCAAATATTTTGTAAATTTTATGCAATGCTGCGTTGAAATATACCTTTTAATTATGCATTTTGCCCAATATTAAAATACCCAGCAAACATGCATGTTCTCTATTGACCCAATATTTGGTAAAATATTACTTAGTGTTTTCAGAGTAAATGCTGATGACTATTAAAGCAATTATAATGATGATGATGATTAGAAATCATAATGAAAAAAGGGGCTACCAAAGTATTAAGAATGTATTAAACTTTGTATCAATATTCGATTTGGCTGTTTTTTAAAATAATTTATCCGTTTCCTTTCTCCTTCTTTTTTTTTTAAGAAACAGATATTTTTTCCGAGCATGTGCCGAAAAGATCATGGCGCTAACATATTAAGGTTGTTGTGATTGAACCCTTTTTTGCGATTAATTCTCGTTCATGTTCGTATGACTAAGAGCATATGGGTTGTTTAAAAATTATCCCCAGCCAAAAAGAAAGGTGACAAGACTGGGAATATTATGGGACAAACATGGAGGTAAGGAAGATTAAAATGATGTATTGTTTTTATTTGTTTGTTTGGTTTGTTGTTGTTGTCGTTTTGTTATGTGCCATCTGTGTCAACGATACCGGTCCATCGTACGCCGTTTTAGTTGGTTACTATTTTTAGACGATATTTTGTTGTGTTTTTCGCAAATCGAATTCATACAATCCAGTGACAAAAAGTAATAATTGTAAAAAGAATTCGAACCAATAGCTTTAACTCATTAAATAATATACAAATCATACGATATTATATAAGACGCCGTACCGAACAAAATGAAGTATTACAATTTAATGAATGACAAATATCAGAGAGAAAGAACATGATGAAAGTGCAGGCGCGGTTCCACCTGCCCCTCCTTACCCACCCCCCCCCAACAAATCCCGCACTTCACACCCTCAAACACTCACACACTTCATTCACCCTTGCATACAACGCTCGCGCACCGTTTGCATCAAGCAAAACATCTCAAATTAATTAACATAATCCCGTGAGCTCGGTCGCCTCTACAAACTTGTAAGGAAATATTCCTATTTTCTTTAAATGTTTTGATAAAATATCTCGCGTTACTGCTAAAAAATACTCTCTTCACGTCCATTTTCTAACATCTTCTATCTAATTTCATGGGACTTCGTGGTCTATTTTCAGTTCTGCTGTAAACAAAGATAAAATATTCTATCAAAAGGATGATGTGATTGATTATCTGATCTTTCCCTACATTAGAACGTGTACATCCATCGAGCTGACGTTACTTATTCGATAAAAAGGCATGTAAAAAAAATCCAGAAGCTCATAGGTATCTACGGATTTTCCACAAAATGAACTTTAAATGGTTGAGAAAATTTTGAATAAATGTATAAATTTCTTCGTGTATATTAGTTCATAAAGCATTTCAAATTTAAATTCGCTTAGCCAACTACTTAGAGTTCATTTCTGGGTCTTGAAACTATGAAATGAATAGCTTTTTCGGAGTATTTCTTCTCTATATCATTGAACGAAAAGGTTTCAAATTTTTCAATTTTTTTCAAATTTAATGCTTAAATGCTTGTTTATTGTCTTTCATGTCACGTTTGGTAAACTTGTACTTCCCAGTATATATAAATCCTAGATTTAAATGAATTTAACTAAATTAATGTGACTTAACAATTGTATTTATTTCTTCAAAAGATGTTTCCATGTTTAGGGGGTTTTGACAAGAAATATTATATGCATTATTTTGCGACTTATAGCAGATTAACACACCCTTCCTTAAAGTCGTACGCGCCAATGTTTCCATGAATATAAAAACAAATATAAACTATATCAATTTCTTTTCCATCTAAGCTCGTCTCTAGTAGATTTGATGTTACCTTCCCAATCAACAATATGATGGAATTTTTTAAACATATTTTTAAGAATTCTTTTTATCCAACAGCATTTGCTTGTTTAATGGAATAAGTTTGTTTTTGAAAATTATCTCGTTTCTTTTAACTGTATATTTTATTCCACAGTGTAACGACACCGTGCTATTGTATGCCGTTCGAAACAACATTATTAGCATATACCGGTCTGGGATCGGTTTCGCTTGCCTCTGACTGTGTCGTAAAATTGCCCCAACTACAGAGAGGAATTTCCTTACACAATTCGATCTGAGAGAATCTATGAGGAAATAAACAAATGTATCTATGATTACCATATAAAGAAAGAAATCCGAACACAGTAAATACGACACATTTCTCCGAAACTAATTACTTTAGTGATTTCTACTTTTGAACTTACTATATGTATGTGTCAAGGTGAAGCAACCATATAGATTCATCGACGAAAAACGGAGTATTTAAAAAAATATGTGTTTACACGGTCATCGACCTTTTATGAATTTTAAAATGCAGTAATGTATATATATATATATATATATATACACAACAAAAAAAGTAAGTCCCCCCTAAATCAAATTGCTGTAACTTTTGAACAGAATTATTTTGAGATATGATATTTCGTAGGTAGTTTTTTACACTCATTAAGCAACTCCTGGAAAAAAATGAGATTGATCGGTTGAGTCGTGCATGAATAATTAAAGATTGAATTAAAAATGAGCATTTTTTAAAGTCACAAGAGTCGTTTTTTAGATTGTCCAAATACAAAGTTGGGCAAAAGTTGTTTTTAGGTGAATTTTAGGGTGTTAATGCTGTTTTACTATCCATCATTTAGCCACTCCACACACAATTTTGATATCGTATGTTCATGGTTGAGTGAGCTCAATATTGCAGGGGCCGCAGAAGCAGGGTGGGGGGGGGGGTCTGGGGGCTCCCCACTTTTTCCCAAAGCATGTACAAAAATGTAAAATTGACCATACGATTGTGATTTTTTGCATGGTCAGCCCCCACCACTTTTGGCTCAGCCCCTCCCCCACAATTTAAAAACCGTTCCGCGGCCCCTATATTGTAACATATCTTCATAAGGGTTTTAGGTAGTATCATCTACAACTTGTTAGGTCTTATTAAAATTTGAAAATGTTGGTGGCTACCCCGATTATAGGCCCCTCCCCCATTTTTGAATTCTGGATCCACCCCTGATTTGTCCATAAATTAAACTGATCATTAGATTTTGTTAGGAAAAGAATAGATTTATGCTGTATAAAGAGTATTCATTCTAAGTTTTCGAATGTCCTCACTCAACCATGAAAATGTTAAAAGTTCGGAAAGTGTGTGGTGATAAAAATGATGGATGATAAAAACAACAGCAATTAAAGTCACATTTGAAACCGAATTTGCCCCCAATATTCAACTAATAACCCTTTAAAATGAGTCTGTGACATTGAAAATAGCAATTTTCCCACTTTAATGCGTGCTCACTCATCCATGAACAAACAAATCGATTTCATTTTTGCACAGAATTCTGCCCATACGTTGATAAACATTACTGCCAAATGACATTGCTAAAGACAGCCATGAAAAAAAGTTCCACCATATTTAATAAGGGCTAACTTATTCTTAAACATATGCACCCATAATGTACACAAGTCTATGAGAGAGGAAGTCAAAATTTTAACAAATATGAAATAAGGGTTTGTTTCATGGACGGTTTTTGTTACTTCTGCCAACAGTTATTTCATGAAACTTCGCACATGACTTCAGAGTAACACTATCCAAAAGGCGCGCACACCAAAATAACAATTCGATACGGCACAATGTGGGGCCAAGGCCTTGAACTTTCTTCCCATTTGCATAATTTTCGAATATTGTGTGCTCACTGATGCATTTAACTTCGGGATTTTCATAAAAGTCAAATCAAATGAACCATGCAAGGAGATTTGTGACAGATATCCATAGTTACAAATTGCATTTTTTCCAATACCGTAAAGAAGAGCTAATCACATTCCACATGTTCATTCAAGCGTGAATGTTTAATTAAACGTCTTTGAATCATTGAAGCATGTTAATTGCTCATGAACATAACGAAAAAATGATAAGAGATCGGTTTCAGTTACAAAAATGACACAATACTTGCCTATGATATTTGAAAATCGTATTTTTTGTTTTCAATAAATGTTCATTGAACCGTGAAACGATGAATATTGTTGAAGATACTCTTCCCAAAAATAATTGTCATCATATTCGATCATTTTTATTGATAAAAATGTGTTAAAAATTCAATTATAGCAAATTAGGACTTGTGTTTATTCAACCGTGAAATTTACCCCAAAAAGTTGTATCGTCTTTTAGAAAGTACCTTTTACAAGCCTTCTGACTATTTTTCATGATGAGAATGTGGAATCAGTTCCTATAAAATGGAATCAAAGTCATGATATTTGGCTTGTGACTTTTGAAAAGTGACGTTTTTGCCTTCCGACGGTGCTCACTGAAGCATGACGTAAAATACGTCCATAACATTTACTCAGAGGGTAGCTTATAAAATTACCTACACGCTCATGTAAAAATATATCACAAACTCGCATTGGTTCGGAAATTATTGATGTTTGTTCAAGGGGGACTTACTTTTTTTGTTGTGTATATATATATATATATGTGTGTGTGTGTGTGTGTGTAAAGCTTTACATGTACAACAGCATATATATATATATATATATATATATACATATATAGTAGGGACGGATCCAGGAGTCCAGAATTACGGAATGAAAGGTTTTATTCAATGAAAAAAAAATTCACTTGGTCGTCACAACAATGTTGGGAGCCTTTTTTTCAGAAAAAAATATCAGGGAAATGTCTCAATCCCCAAGCTGCTTCATATCAACCTAAAAGAGTTTCAAAAAGACTAAAAAGTAGAATGTGGACATGATAGAATAACCGTAATTCATATTGCCTAAAATAGTGATGTCAATGTTTCTAAATGCTTTGAACAATTCATTATGGTCCTTAACCTTACTTCAATAGTATTATTACCATTATTATTATCGTTTATTATTAGACGCATGCGCAGCGGAATGGAGTAGGAGCGCCATTTTTGAGTTCTAGTCATGAAATTTTTATAATATGACTTTTATCGCCAGGAACCATTATTTGAGGTAAAGATCGGTTTATTATATCAATATAACATTCGGTGTATCATCTGACGTATTTTGGAGGATTTTCTCCTCATGAAGAAAGGATACGATCTGAGAAGTAAATCCAGACCCGGTCAACATCAACGCAATACCAATACCAGTGCGCGTGCTAGTGCATCGAACCAACGCCCACTTCAGGTAGACCAAACGGCGCCACGTAAGCACATGAATGCCGACAAGGTGCCAGCTATGGAGGCATCGATCGCGGATCTTCAAAAATCATTCTCCGAGTTCTCTAGTCGGGTATGTGCTAAACTTGATATCATTCATACAGACCTGTCTTCAATAAAGAAAAAAGTATCGGATTTAGAAGCGGCTGCTGAGGATAATTCGGTACGAATGCTGAATCTGGAGAAAGAAAAACTGCCTCAGTTGGAAAAAAAGTTACAAGATGAGATCGACTCTCTAAAGGAAAAGCTACTACTTTCCGAAATATATCAAAGGAAATCAAATCTCTTGTTTTATGGGTTGGAAAGAAAAGAAAATGAAAATGTTATGAATGTTCTTCGTGATGCATTTATTTCGCTTGGTTTGAGTGACGAGGAAGCACAGTCCGTATCCTTGATCAATGCTCACCGTCTCCCATCAACTCGTAGAGCAACCAACACCAACGCACCAGAGCTTATCATCGCCAAGTTTGTTTACATGGCCCAAAGGAATCGGTTGCTATCTGCATTTGAAAGGAGGCCACAACGTCCAGGAAATGATCAACCCCAAGCAAGAATCAGTGTTCGCACCGACTTACCCCCAGTGTTGAAAGCTGAGAGAGGAATTCTGGCTGCAAAAGCGTACAAATTCAGGAAAGAAAACAACCTTTCAACCAAAATAGTTGTTGCCGGCACAAAAGTTATCCTGTACACCAAATCAAAAGAATCAACAGAATGGAAGCGTTACCAAGAATAAAGGAGTAAGAACCCAAGATTATTCTTGTTGCCCTAATACTAGAGCAAAGTTGTCTCAAAATAAAAATAATAATATAATGATAAGCACAAACAATTTTTCCGGAATGTTCTTCAAATTCTAATAACTCATATCCTATGTAAAATCAAACGCCTTAGTTGGATCAAAGCTCACCAACACGGTCATAGGCCTACAGACTTTAAACACAGGTGTATGCTGTTTGAATTGCTTACAAGAAACTAACCTTGTGTTAGTGTCTCTACCAAAAATCTGTAATATCGAATTCTTATAGGCCTGATAATCAGACAAGTATTATAATCCATATTTTGACATAAACATTGTTTCCAAATCGTTTAGTAAACGAAACACATTTTAATATTCATACAGCTATAATGTTAAGGTTGAAATTTATAAGCGAAACAACAACATCCAAATCTTCATAAGTCCTTCACCTAAAGCAAATAAAAAAAAATCTCTACAATGATAAGTAAATAAAAAATATATATTGTGAGATGCATTCGCCAAAATGTGAGGACTTGTACTATGTGAATCTTTTATTTGAAATCTGTCAATTTCTACAGAGATTGCTAAATATAATATCTTCACACCTTACTATGCACTTATTATGATATCAGCCAAATTCAGCCAAATGTGCAGATATTATGTGGTTTTGTTGTTTGGGGAAAGGAAAAATATTAATGTCACAATTCATATAGATTGTATAATGAAAGAATAAAACATTTTGTATTAACAAATCAATTTGAATGAATTGGAGATACAGTGTGTATTTCATCTAACTACATATGAATTTGCACGCGGTTGTATATAGCTTGCTCAAATACATCCGAGTAGGGATCTATCTTTAACTTGAATAGTGACGATTTATGCAGATGTTAAACTCAAGACTATTATAAGTATACAAATGTTTCACGAAATGTGAAATATATATAATCATAAAATACATTTAATTCAATGTGGAACTTCTGTTTCAAATGTGACAACTATTGCAGATATTGTCATCAAAGCATATACTAATCATATCTCACTATATGTTATCAGATCCATTCAGTCAAAAGTTGAAAATATTTGGTTGTGTTTTGTTCGAGGAAATTATTAAATAAATTATTTTGTAAACAACCAAATCTGAATAATTTGACAATATATCGTGAGACTCATAGATGTGAATGTTTACACGCGGTTGTATTTTATTAAAATACATTCGATTCATTAGCAATCTTTTACTTGGAATGTAACGACTCTGTAGACACTTTTTTTTTCAATCATAACTAAAAAATAAATGTGTCTTTTTTGTATCAAATATATCTAGCTCTAGTTAAATCTTTTACTTATATGAGATCGGACTGCAAAAGTTGTTAAACATTGGACTATCATTAGTATACAAACCATATATACAGTGAGATGCATTTGCCAAACGTGAGATATGAGGTAATATTTTATCCAAACATATATAATTCTATGTGGATTTAATATTTGAAATTTGTCATTTTCTGCAGATATTTTTATTAACATAAGATTATCATCAATATACAAAGTATATTTCAATATACATTATTAGAGAGTCAATCAACAAACTGAAAATATGTGGTTGTGTTTTTGTTCGAGGGATAACAACTGCTTGTAAGTCTTTATAGAGCTTCAGTTAAATGCGTTAATTTCTAGATTATCTAGAAGGAAAATATTGAATATATTATATTGTCTTTGTAAACACCACAATTAAATTTCAATATATCATGAGATTCATTTTAATAGCTAGTTGTGAAAGTGTACACTAAATCTAGCTCTATGTGAATCTTTCTTTTTTTATATACTGGAGATGCGAAATGTCTGCAGATATTGTTAAAGATGTGACTACCATTAGTATACTTCACATATTTCATCACATATTGTGAGACTCTAATATGTGGATGTATTTTGTGGATCTAATTTTTTTTTTTTTTTATTGCTGTGTAGCTAGAATGTGAAGGTGCACACGCGAATGTAGTTTATTCACCGTGAGCTGATATCAATTGGAAGGCTCGATTTGTCATTTTATTATATCTTGTTTTTGGCGCCTCAAGTGAAAAATTAGACTAAATCGATAAACATAGGGAAGGGAAAACAAATGTTTTATGTAATCAACTTCCTGATTGCTGCAATTCACTATATGAGTGAGTTTAGGGACACCTCATTGCTTTGTTTCCGAGAAATATCAACTGTGCCTATGGCGGTTTACTGGACCGTACCTTTATACCTTTCTTGCTATCTCGGTGGCCATGTGACGTGACGGGGTGTTCCATTGTTATTAATCGGTGAATAAACTCATCACGTTGTCCATGCATTACCCGTTGCCAGGTCAGGGCAGTTTTTATAATCATTTGATCGTCCAGACATTTATTGACAAGTGAAATTTTCCCTTCCTTGCATCCACCAGCTTTTGCTGAATCAACCTGTATGCAGCCATTATGTGTATAGGCCCTATGCAACCATGCATTATGTGATTATACCACGCATATCCATTGTGGCACCACCCTTTGGTTGTACATGACATTATGTGCTAATTTATCATCATTTTCACGAACTATTCTTCTTTCAGAGGTCATGAATCAATTTTGAAATTTTGAGAAACTTGTGTTTAATTTCTAGCTTTTAGAATTTACTTTTTTTATTTTGAATACCAACACAAGTGATCGATCATGAAAAATAAAAGACTCTGAAATTTAACGAGATATTTAACAATTTGCATCTCATTAGAAATTAACAAATTAAAATTTTTCTTTGATTCTGGATTGACTCAGACCTCTGAGACACTTCGTGATGCCGAGGCCCAATTATATCAATATATATAAATGTATATTTTTTCGATAGGATCGAAACCTTTATTTTGTATCCTTATATTATTACAGTGCCACTGACATTTCGTGTTTAAAAGGTTCCTTCATATACAAATCATGGCTTAGACACTCAGAAATAAGAGTGTTCATTACATTTCGATTATGAATATTCATCAGATTCCGGTTGTAGGATTTGAATTCTCCAATCATCAACTCCATCATCATTGTCATCATTGTCATCATTTTCATCATCATCACCATCATCATCATAATCACCAACAGCAAATTCTATTTCACATTCATCCATTTCTAGTTTTTTTAAACTTCATCCTCTCTTCATCTCATCACCATCTTGCTGTCACGACACAGAAAATTTACACACAAATCACATGTCATACCAATAATCTTAAGTTTTTGGTAATATTAAATATTCCTCCTGAGTAATGACATGGACATTTTTTCTATTTTCAATACAAACAATATATCATCTGATAATAACTATTACTCAACTGAAGATTTTACTTCTAGATTTAGAGACATGGAACATAAATTCAGTTTGCTTCATATTAATGCTCGAAGTTTGAACAAAAATTTTGAGTCATTGGAATCATTACTTTTCACTTTAAACAATTTCAAATTTTCCATTATTGGTGTCACGGAAACATGGCTTCACAATACTTCACCTAACATATTCAGTTTGCAAAACTATAATCTCATTAGGCGTGACCGGGAAGAACAAAGAGGAGGAGGTGTAGCATTTTACATCAGTGAACATTTACAATTCAAAGTAAGGAAAGAATTATCATTAAAACAGAGTGAAACTTTATTCATAGAAATCACGAAGCCAAAAAGCAAAAATATAATTATTGGATTGATTTATAGACCCCCTCATGATAAAGTAAATTTATTTTGTGAAGACCTTGAAACATGCCTTCATACTATTAGAAAAGAAGAGAAACAAATATATTTAATGGGAGATTTTAACATCAACCTGTTATCCCAAAATAATGAACACGATTTATTCCTACACACAATGCATTCATTTGGCTATTATCCCCATATAGATAAACCGACCAGAATTGATAACCATTCATCAACACTTATCGACAACATTTTTTCAAATATGTTAAACAGAGATATTACCAGCGGATTGTTAATATCTGATATATCGGATCATTTGCCGGTTTTTTCATTTTGCGATAACGATATTCCAAAAGAAAAAATACTCAAATCGACAATGTATAGAAATGAATCTCAAAATAACATTGAATCGTTTAAAAGGGATCTTGCAATTGAAGAATGGTTGGATGTATTTCATGAGTCTAATCCAAACATTGCTTACACAAATTTTAACAATAAATTGCAGACATTTTACGAGAAAAATTTTCCCCTGACATCACAGGTCAAAAGAAACAAGGCAAAAATGCCATGGATTTCTCAAGGAATTTTAAGATCCATACGTACCCGAAATAAACTTTACAAGGCATTTTTAAAGAACCCTTCTATTCAAAACAAAAATAAATACAAAACTTATAGAAATAGACTAACCAATACAATTCGAGCTTCTCGCAAATTATATTATTCCGAGAAGCTTTACAAAGTCAAATCAAACATGAAAGCAACATGGGAGATTATAAATGATTTGATTGGTAAGAAACCCAAAACATTACCCAAAGATAATTTCACAGCTCATAATCTTGCAATAAATTCAGAAGATGTAGCTGATACCTTTAATTCTTTTTTTGTTAACTTAGGACCCTCCTTGGCAAACAAACTTGACAGAACTGATGAAAATTTTGGAAAATTTCTTCCCACACCCATTAACTCTTCTTTATTCTTTAACCCAACAAATGTTCAGGAATTAATTGAAATAACAAAAAATCTAAAATCAAGCAAATCACAGGGGATTGATAGAATTAGTACTTCCCTTCTTAAGCAGATCATACACTATATTGCCTCTCCTTTGTGTCATATTTTCAATCTCTCAATTAGCACTGGAATATGTCCTGATTCCCTAAAAATTGCAAAGATAAATCCTGTTTTTAAAAAAGACAATCCGCATGAAATAACAAATTACAGGCCTATTTCTATTCTTCCCAGCATTTCCAAAATATTAGAGAAGATTATTTACAATAGACTTTATAAGTTTCTAGATACTTTTCATTTTCTAAATTCTAACCAATATGGATTCAGGAAAGGACATTCGACTGATCAGGCGTTAATACAAATATATGATAAAATTACAAATGCAATGGCAAATAAAGAACATATAATAGGCGTATTCATGGACTTAAGCAAAGCCTTTGACACTCTTGACCACCAGATATTACTTACAAAACTTGAAAATTATGGAATTCGCGGAATTACACTATCTTGGTTTAAGAGTTATTTGTCCAATAGAAAACAATATGTAATTCACAATAATATTTCTTCTGATTTTCAGTTAATACAATGCGGAGTTCCACAAGGATCAATCCTAGGCCCCTTGCTCTTTTTAATATATATTAATGATTTGACTTCTGTAACACCTTTATTATCATTTGTATTATTTGCAGATGACACCAACATTTTTTGTTCACATAATAGCTTAAAAACTTTAGTAGATATAATTAACCGTGAGTTACCAAAACTATCTTTGTGGTTTAAGTGTAATAAGCTTTCACTCAATATAGACAAAACAAACTTTATATATTTCAAGCATACAAACTTACATGGTAACGAATTTCCTTATAATATAAACATAGACAATATTCCTCTCAAAAGGAAAAGAGAAACAAAGTTTTTAGGTGTCACAATAGATGAAAATTTAAATTGGAATGAACATGTACGTTGTATAACTACTAGTATTTCTAGAAACGTTGGTATACTTTACAAAATGAAGAATATAATTCCACATACAACTCTTGTCATACTATACAATTCATTAATATTGCCTTATATATCGTATTGCAACATAGTTTGGGCAACATGTGCAAAAACTAAAATTAATACAATATACTTATTACAGAAAAAAGCAATTCGAATCTGTACTGATTCTCAATATTTATCACACACAAATCCATTATTTCATAAACTAAAGACTCTAACAGTATTTGACATAAATACTCTTCAAAGCTTACTACTTATGTTTAAGTACGTAAATAACATGCTCCCACCGTCATTCCACAATTTTTATACTCTGAATACATCTATTCATTCATACCCTACCCGTAACTCTTCAAATTTCCATTTAATTAACCCCAAATTGCTTATTGCGCAGAGATCCATAAGACACCATGGTCCAGATTTGTGGAACTCTCTACCAGAGCCTGTCAAACAATGTTCGTCTCTTCACTCATTTAAGGCAAACGTTAAATCTATGTTATTATCAGAATACTTGAAGTAAAATTTCTGTGTCGTATCCTTTTTATCGTCAATTTATTCCTCCTTCGTTTTAGTCATTACTAATATCTTCATCTTGACCATCATCATCTCCATGGCCTTCATCATCATCATCATCATCAACATCATCATCATATCACCATCACCCTCAGCTATTTGAAAGAATATGCCCATTCTGCTTTATCAATGTTATAAATGTATTAATTCAATTAGTATAAGTTTGGGATTGTCATTTTTTTTCAAGCAATCTGCTTATGATGACAATCCTTCTCCTGCAAATTGTTAACATCATATAGTCAATCATTTTTGTCTGGAATTATCTTTTTAGTAATCTTTATTTACAATTTATGCCAAAAATGCTAACATATTATGTTTATTATGTTATGAAAAATGTATTATACAAATGTTATGGATGCAGAAGAAAACAATAAATCAAATCAAATCAAATCAAATATTATTATTATTTTCGTTGCTATTATTATTACAATAATAATAATTATTATCATTATACTTATCACCATCATCATCATCATTACTACCACCATCAATATCATCATCATTATCATCACCACCACCACCGCCACCATCATTATCATCACCTTCATCTTCATCATTATCATCGCCTTCATTATCCTCCTCCTCCTCCTCATCATCATCATCATCGTCATCGCCATTATCGGCTTAATATTCTTTATAAGTTTTATCATTCTTATTGGTATTATTATTTATTATTGATCTCTATATTTAGACAGCCGGCCAGGTGATCGCACCTAAAAACTCCCGTCAACCAGATATCATCTACTAACTCCTATTCAGACTTGAGCATTGATAGAATAAGTCAATATTACATAATGTGCATATTTTCTCTAATCATACAATTTGCCAGATTCTTACATTTTTACATTTTTTTTATAGAAAACTGACATATTCATAATTTTTTGGAAATCATGTTTTAGATTACTTCTGACATCTTTTTTCTTCTGAAAATGCATGTTATATGGGATATGTACGTGGATTATATTTTTCATCATTTTTTGTTCATCCGTCGCTTGCGTACAGAATATTACATAACTTCGAAATGCATACTGAATTTCACGAATTTTGTCTCAAAGGATGTATATTGTAGGGGATAGATAAAGCCATTGGCCTATTGATAAATGATTTAGGCCGAGAAAACTTTTACCATCATATACATCGTTTCATCCCTTCCGCCCCCACCCCATTCATCCGAAGCAATTGTCCCTATATAAATCAACCAGCACACACGGCAATCCAATTTTTCTGCCGGGGACACATCCATCTATAATTAGCCAATGTTTCTTCCCACCTCCATACCCATAACAAATCAATTTGTTATATTTTATTCATGTTATTCTTACAGGCATACTCCGGGCTGAAGATATCCATATCTAAATATAAATAGTAATATTCAAAAAGCGAAATGCTGAAGAATTGATCGAAATCGGATAACAAATAACGAAGTTATTGAATTTTAAAGATTTGCATTATTCCGGTGAAACAGTTCTACACTGTTACAAAAAATAAACATGATTTTACAGGGGAAAAAAGGATTTGTAGAAAGCAATAACATAATTATTCTGTAAATTCATAAAACAGGAAGTTTTCAGCAATTCAGCAGAGAAGGTCTGTTTAAAAAGGGAAAAGGGGGTGTTTTATTAAAGGAAATATGTAAGGTTACATACACCAAATACCGATGTCCTGTAATTTTACGCAATCTGGTAAGATTACAGATGTTCTCGAGACTCTGCTTCAGGAACTTCTTTTATTTTAAGGATAAGTTTTCTAACAGTGTAGGCATGTTTTGTTCTTTCATAAATATGTAAATGATGTGTCTCCATAATGCAGTAAAAATAACTAATGCACTTAATCAGTTGTCTGTCCAATTGTTTTTATTCTTGGGAGAACGTTTTTTGATGAAGCTTATTTCATATAATTAACTACAAAACAACAAGTGGGAATATGACATCAGCAGCCCACCTACTGAATATTCATGATTACATGCCCAGAACTGTTTCACCTGAATGATGCAACTCTACAAAATTCAAATCCAGCGTTTTGCCCTTTGACTTTAATTTACTCTATCTATCAATACCCCATTACACCAACGCTACGAATGTCTTTAGCCTAGAGCATCCCTTTGAGAGTGTTCATAATGCTGAAAATGATAAGATTGAAACAGAAAAAGTATGATCAGGCAAAGAAGAATGATGAGGCCTTACCCCCCCCCCTTATTGCTATTTGTTTATTATGTATATATATCATTTTTGTATTGTATATTTTAATCTTGTGTGTTATAATTGTTATTGTAAAATGTTCAAATTGTGATTGATAGCAGGGCTCCCTTGTAAAGCAGGCCTCTGGCTTGAATGGGACTACCCTGCTTTTTATAAAGAAAACATAAATAAATAATAAATGAATAAATTAAAATCGGACACGGAATAACAATTTCGTGGCAATTTGTGTTGTTTTTGGTGAAATAGTTCAATGAATATTATTAGCACGCTGATGATGTCAGCACCGCTTCTTTTTTATTTCATTATTATGAGACTTTGTTAATTCTATTTAATTTAATTATTATTTTCCATTGTGTAGTAACGATCAATGAACATTTGGGGCTATTTTATTTTCTTTTTCGAGTCCTTCTTATAACACAATGGAACGCATATATTAGGGGAACCTGACCTCGTCCACTGCAGTTCTCAAAGTTTACAAGTACACCCTGTCCCCCTTCCTTTGCTCTACGTATTATAATTTGTATTGCTATCAATGATTACCCCCCCCCCCCTCCTCCCCAAGATATATCCTTACTTAAGTGATAACCTTCTTTCGGGGAGCTGTTTTACATTTAAAGTAAGGTAAAAATTCCCGTTCCCCATAATTCCAAATTGACAGCAAGATATTAAAGTTTTAGCAAAAGCATGAAAAAGTTGATGACCACAATAGTATGAGGGTACAAATAATAACACACACTCTCACCTACACCCCATCACCCACTTCCCTCTCTCTCTCACTCACACACGCATACACACATACAGACCCACACACACACGCACACACACCCTCTCACCCACACACACCTTCATTCACGCATGTCCTTGCACGTACTACTAGAACTAAATGGACCACTCGCTCTCCCACTCATTTTAATTTCCCCTCACGTTTGGCATGTTTGGATATTGCTAAATAAGTACAAATCCTACTGACATGGTTGAGGTAGCTGCTGTTTTAACTATATTTATTGGCGGAGACGTAAGCGCTCTCGATGAGTGGGCCGGGCCGTAAAAGGACAGGGTTTTTTTAAGCATATTGGCGCGACGACTTTAAGGAAGGGTGTGTAAATTTGCTATATGTCGCTAAATAATGCATATCTTGTTTTTGTCGAAAATCCCTAATTGCAAAATTTAGAATGTCTTCAGTATATAAATTCACGATCAGCTTTGGGATGCATCACATTTGTACATCACTCATATGTGACTAAAAGTGGATGAAGGTTTTCGTATACTTAAGTATAGCAAGGAGTTTTATAAGTTTCTTCATCACCCTTACAGATATTATCATCATTTTTCATCGTTTAACATACGTTTTATAAAGGTAAGCAATTCGAATGTATCTTGTATATTCTATTTCAACTCCACATGATTTTACTAACGAAATCATGAGCGCTGTATATCAAGCTTCACATACCATAATTTAAAACATACACTGGCATTGGAAATTATAATCTAAAACGATGTGACGTTGTATTTGTACTTATATATTTCATGTATTCCTATAGATATGAAGCAACATCATTCATGGATATTTAAATTCAATTCGATCAATAATTGCATAATATTTTTCCTATGAATATTTCAATTTCAGTTTAAACTTTCTTAAAATAATGAGAGTATCCCATTGGTTTAATCGGTCATGTATAGCGCTGTAAAAAAAATGAAGTGCTTGTATTAATAGTGACTGCACTTCAAGTGCTTATTTGCTAGTTCAAATTTGAACTAGAAAGTCAGCACTGGTAGTGCAGCCACTATACAAGCACTGGAAGTGCTAAATTAGCGCTTCATTTTTTACATTGTAAAAGACTATTTATATGTGACATTTAAAACAGCTCTTTTTGTTAATGGTATTGTTCAAGGGCGTTGATCCATTTTTTAGATGGGGGGGGGGGCAAAATCATGAATCAAAAGCGCTCGATCACACAAAACAAACAAACTCTCACCCACATACACACACACGTATGGGTTTTTGCTACAGAAATGATGCAAACGTGAAGAGCGAGCGGAAAATTATTATATTCCTTTCTGAAATGCGGACATTTTGACCATGATTTTAAATAAAGAACGAGTTGTGTATCTCAATCTCACCTGCTGATTTCTGTGTAACATAATGTACGGAATTATGGGGGGGGGGGGCAAAACGATATGTTTGCCCCCCATATTTTCATTGATGGGGCGAACCCCCCCCCCCCCGTGCCCCCATAGGATCGACGTCTCTAGTATTGCTGAAATAATGTAGTTAATTTGGCATGATTACTTGGGTGTTTTCTTTACTTGATCATACACAAACCATATCAAAGGCTAAGATAGGTAATAGTCAGTACTCGGGAATAGAATACAATACTTTCTGCAAATCTGTCAACAGTTATTAAAAAAAAATGAAATTCTTATACCCATAAATGTTGGTATAGTTCTCCGAAGTTAGTTCTTTCAGTTGTTATGAAAAGACAAATTTGTATTTATAGATTATGGTATATCACATTAACGAAACCATATTCAAGCCGCCATAGGGAATAATGTAATTGATTTTATTATCCCTAATTCGATCTCATTCGTTTGGCTATGGTGAACGCTGTCAGATATTTCTGTCTGGGATGTCATGAACGATTGCACCTATAATGCTATTCGAACATGTTGAAAGAGGACTCTGGCTCAGTGTATATTCCTAGTCATATGAATTGCTCTATGCATATATTCACGATTTCCTTCGTAGTCTTACGCATGTCAATCAAAACCTCCACCATGAGTGTATACCATGTATACAGAAATATCGATCTGACGTTCCAGCCATTCAATAAACATTGATAAAAAGTATCAACTAAATAACTATACAGGAGGCAGTATTTCCTAGCAAAATTAATACTTTCGTTCAATCTTCTCTGCAAGACGTTTTATCTGAGTCGCACTTCTCAAGAGTTTTTTTTTAATCGATTTGGTTAATAAGAATGGTTGCTGAATTCAATCCGAATAATTCCTGTTCACGAATTCCCAACTTTTCAAGGGTTATAATGCGTCTTCCTTAGTTCCTCATTGAAGATTTAACCAAATGAACCATTGCAGTTATGATGATTTGTTTCGTAATTGAAATGAATTGAAACAATGCTGATCATCAAGGTCATCATAAGAATCATCATTACTACTATCACGTATAAGGTGTTCTTTAAAATGTATATGACATAAATGCTAGAAGCCTGTGTTCAAATGTGTGCTTTATGCTTCTATCCTGTATATTATTTTCATTATTTCAGAAATATTCATTATTGAAGATGCAGAAGCAAATTGTCATTTTGGTGACCTTTGTTTTGGTTTTGGCGAACGGCAGTACACGCTCAAGAGAGGTTGGCGTTTGCAATGTAATTTCTACAAATACTATAGACCATGCGAGGTAAGTAACGATTCAGACTCAGCAATGGCGGAAGTCTTGACAATAGATTCATATTAGCAGTAGCGATAGAAGTTAATGATAGCTGGATTACTAACTAGGTCTGCAAAGAACATCAAGAAGATATTTAGAATAATAGCTAGTTCGACTCACATGTCCTTATTGTGAAGTCAGGTTTAACTTAGACTATGGTCTAACTCTGTGCTAAAATTATGGAAGCCCGAAATCTCTTACATTGCATGTTTCTTTGCTAACTCGTAAATGCTGGTGAAGAAGGTTATCTTATCCATCCTTCCGAAACAGTTAAGAATTATTTGAGAGAAAATGAGCTGATACGTTGAAATCATACGGTTAAAGGTTCGTGGTACTATTGGCTATCCATACTTAGATCATAATATTAAACCAGAGTTTGAATTAAACCCGACTTAAGAATATGGGTCCACATAGCAAAAACTGTGGTGTTAACCGGTGCACATAGAGGACCACACCAGTTATTTGACACCGGTGTTAAACTAGTGGTGTTAGTTTTACACCTATTGGTGTTATTACAACACCTTTGGTTGTTACATTTACACTCTTTGGTGTTATTTTCAATCTTTAGGGTGTAATCTTAACACCTCAGGGTGTGGTCCTCTATTAACACCAATTGGTGTTAGTTTTTACAGTGCATGTGCAAATAAAGTAGACACACAGGATTAGAAGTTAGGTAGACACATGAATCTAGATTTAAAGCTAGGTTGTGTTAATAGCATCGACTGACACAGAACATGTAGAAGCAATGGCATAATAAATAACCTCCCCCCCAAAAAAAAAAATGAAGCACCACAAATGCGAGATGGAGCAAAAGTTCAAAAGAGATGCGAAAAAAGAATGACCTTTTGATACAAATATTTTTTTTAAGATTTGTTTTTAGATATTCAGGAAGTAATTATGTATTTTGCTCTTTCCTTTTCTTTTTCTTGTTTTCTCCTTTTAATGGTCAATAAAGTTTTTGTGGGAAAAGACATGGACATCAAGGCACCCCCACGTCCTATATATGCCCCAATTTGTACAACTCTTTTTGTAGGTCAGCCCAAAACTAGGTGGACACTAAGGATCGTTACATACATGTGTATAGCTAGTTAAGTTGACTTATCTTAGATATTAAAGGGAAACTCCAGGCTAAAAATTGAATGCTTTGAACAGACGAAAAAA
The DNA here is from genome assembly GCF_018143015.1 of Lytechinus variegatus. Classification (NCBI taxonomy): domain Eukaryota; kingdom Metazoa; phylum Echinodermata; class Echinoidea; order Temnopleuroida; family Toxopneustidae; genus Lytechinus; species Lytechinus variegatus. The sequence continues at coordinate 13,303,913 of NC_054756.1, forward strand.
ATCAGACAAACAAATCGCTGAAAATTTGATTAAAATCGGACAAGGAATAACAAGGTTGTGACATTTCAAAGATTTGCATTATTTCGAAGAAAATAGTTGCATACATGTCTTCATGAATATTTAATGAGCAAATTGATTATACCATATTCCAATTACTAGTAGTTCTTTTGTATCTTATCATATGAAATTATGTTTATACAAATTATATCCACCAAAGGCTGACAATATCGGATTGACAACTGAGGGGGAAAAATAGTCTTTCTTAACTTCTAAAGGAAAGCATGCTCCTTATCGGTGATGATTTTTATGATAACTCTTTAAAGATAATGGTTGTCTATCATTCTAAGCATAATATTTGCATTTATTTCGTAATTTATTGCGTGTCTGTCGCTCAACACATGTCTCTGTCTGTCTTTCTATTTTTCTTTTAGGCTTCCGAGAGAGGTTGCTAGCGTCACCGACTGTACATATAATTTCAGCGACCTTAATGGATCTGATAATGGGAATGTTACAACACGCCCTAGAGGAGAATGCAGGGTTGTTACAGCGACTCGATACTTTCCGGTGTATAAAGCCGCAGAAACCATGAAAAATAGACCAGACGTGAATGAAGATAATACACCTATTATAGTTAAAAGAATGAAAAAGTTCACCGTGGGTGTCGATTGCAAATACGTCCTGTTGGCTTAGCAGTAAACTCGGTTCAAATCCTTTACGTCTGTTTCCCCATGAATTCCTCGACCCAACCCATTATGATAAGCTCGACCAATGTGTTAGCATAAGTATTTTCCGAGAGTCACTGCAAGCGTGTGCGAGGGTGTGTATTTGTGTGTCTTTAAATATTGTAGTCCCTATAGCCCCTTTTACACCTTCACGGAAGCAACACGGATCATCCCGGATTGTCAATCCGGGGTCATCCGTGTACAGTCCGGGACTACCGTGTACACTCCGGCTACTCATCCGGCGCCATCCTTGATGTACCGGCATGTCCGGGAGAAAAATTGAACATGTTCAATTTTTCATCCCGGAGTACACGGACTGATAATCATCCGTGTTCATCCTTGTAGCCTCCTTGTACATCCGTGTAGCTACCGAATGCATCCGGGAGGCTCCTTGTAAGAACCGGGTGATCCTTGTTGATACCGGCTTTATCCGGGGTCAAATGTTTGTATTGTTTGCGTGCATGAACAATAGTCCGTATTCATAACTAGACACGACCAATATTTGGAGAATTTGAATTCAAGGAGCATTTTGGAGTAAAAGTTGGAAACCGGTCTATTTCACCTAATTTGAAGGTGCTGAATCTGATAAGACCGGTTCCCAAGCCACTTTTTAATGTCTTGACCACCTAATTTGCATAAACAAAATGGCTGCCAAATTGACCATTTAAAATCTTATTTCTACAATATTCTTTTATAATACTCGCTTTCATCGACATGGATACTGCAAAATCCTGCATACATAACATGTACCATTCGGGAAAATTTGTTATTTCTGTTTGCGGCTTATTAATTATGCAAATTTATGCATATTTTGCAATAGTATGTATAATTTGATAATTTTACCTAAAAAGTTTATCATTTTGGTTACAAATAGCATTTGTATCATTATGATAATTGTTTGGCCCTTAAATATAATATTTAGGTTAATTTTTCTATGTATTTTATCGTCAGAATACTTGCCTAATGCACTTGATATATCCCAGTACAGAATGTGAGCAACCGTGAAGGTCCGTGTAAAGACCCAGTAACATCCGTGATCATCCGGGTATTCCGTGTTGGCTCCGGGAGCATATCAAACATGATCCCTATTGCTACCTTGCCTATCCTTGTAGACTCCGTACTTTTCCGTACATATCCGTGTTAATAACCAGTTAACTCCGTACTCACTCCGGAAATGCTAGGAAAATACAAATTTGGCACCCCGGATCATCACGGACTGAGATCCGTGATGATCCGTGTTGCATCCGTGAAGGTGTAAAAGGGGCTTTAGGGAATTGTACGTGGGATGGGAGGGTGACACGGTGTGTGTGTGTGTGTGAGAGAGTGTGTGGGTATGTTTTCGGGTATACTTTGTCCGAACATAGAAGAGCTATTCAGCTCTATGGTCAGGGGAACATGAAGCTTGCGCTTCTTTAATTCAGAAACCGTGTGGTATAATGCATGCATTATTAAGTCAGCTACAATGTAGCAAAACATGAAAAAGTACCTTGCTGATTAATTATTTTCTCTATGAGAAAAAAAGAGTAATCTTATTAACCAACGTGTAAATTATACTACCATAGGGTAAGAATGCAATATGATTCTATCGAATTATCTCTGCCTATTCTTTAGGAAGTGCTGCTTTAAAAATATCAGTGTGTCGAGGCATTATACAATATTTTATTAGCTGAATATACTTATGCATATGGATGTATGTGTCTATTTACATATTATGACATACCATAAGCAAATGGTCAAGTATTGATTTGTATTTATATTTGATGTTTCTTGATGATGGAAATGAAATAAAATTCTTGAATTTTTAATCTTGAAAAGTGCCACAAAGAAGCACAGTGGTATTTAAAAAGAGATATCATGATATTTTCATTTGATATTTAATTTCGTTGTGACAACAAAGCAGTACGGACGAGATTAATTCATAATCATGTCAGTACAGAAAGGATCTCCTGCAGGCATAAAAAGTACAGATTGTACAAATATTTACTATTACATTTACTAAATAAAGATATTGAAAGACATTCTATTATTTTCCCTTTGTCGGGTTTAAATGCTGTATATACATACATACACACTCACATAAATAAATACATACATACTTACATATATATATATATATATATATGTGTGTGTGTGGGGGGTGTGAGGGTGAGTGCGGATGTGTGTATGTAGCTGAACGCACTACCATCCCTTGGTAAAAAGTTTAAGCATTTATTGTGATAAACATGCTACTCCCTTGAGCAAAAATCCACAACGCTATTATAATCATGATATCTAAAAACACAATTTGTGATGAATGTTTTAGACAATTGAATCTACCTTTTGGCTTTTAAGATTGCTGCTAGATTACTTTTAAGAGTGAATGTCATTATGTTGCTAACATTGTGTAATCATAAATTGTTGTTGTTAACTATTCATGGTCGTATTCTGCTATTATTATATTTTGTAAAAAGAGAAAGTGTAGGGTAATAAATTTTAGAAGATGATTATTGTCACTTGTTGATATTTCTATATTCATGATAGATATTGGTATTCCTATAAGTATATATTTAATAATCTCGTTTGTATTCTGCTGTTCAGCCGCTGTTGTGTTTTGTAAAAGCCAAAAAATGAAGCAATAAATTTTAGATGATTAATTGTTATCAGTTGATTGAAATTCTGAGTCTTATTTTTAGATGGTTGATGGATCATGATCATGATTTTTGTGATGATGAATTGATTGATGTAAATGACATATTTACAAACTTAAGGCAACAAAATGTTCAAGCCATCGAGGGGTTGGCTTTGTGGGGTATCGGAAAGAGTACTCTGTGTTCTCCCCAGATATTAAGAAAAGATAAAATATATTCATTTAACATGTTCTCATCATATTGTCGAATAAAAAAAAACACGTGAGGATAATGTTGATGGAGATGAGGCTCTGTGTGAAAGTAATTCTTACACTTGTTGTACACATTGATATTACGTAGCTCATTTGCATTCACTTTATCCACGCGCGGATTGAAGGGGGTACGCGGTACGGTGGTGCACCCCTACCTTGCAACCGGTAATGTATTAATGGCTCGTTTACCCATGGCATAGAATTCCTTAATTACACACCCAATTGTACATCCCGTAAAATGGAGATTTTCTTCTGCTTGTCAAGACGTGGGAGGGACGAAATATCCTTCATTTTAGACTGTAACCATTTTTGTTTTGCTTCTCAATTTTTTTTCGGACAAACTCGCACCCCGTAAAAGTCCGACTCTGGATCCGCGCCTGGTTAGATAAGTGCCTTACCAGGGGATCAAACCGATAACCGTCGTAGATCACTCGGCCAAAGCACAAGTTTGATGTCTTAGATGATGATGATGATTATTAACAATGATCAAACGATTTTGACTAGGGGATCCAGTAGTTATTATACATGTTTTCCCTTTGATTAACTGAGGTTGTTGATGATGATGATGATAATAATAATGGTGATTATGATGATGATGATGTCGACGATTATGATGATGTAGGTATGACGATAAGAGTAGTGATAATGAAGGAGAAATCATTTTAGTTGCATGGTGATTTCAAATGTGATTTTCTTCTTGACAATCTTAGTCGTGCAGTCTTTTACCAATACTAATGAAGGTTGGTTTTGAACAATGACAAGCCGCCATGCCTCAGATGGATCAAAGCTATTGCTTTGATAACTTCACACATTTGTATACTTTCTCCGATACGTGTACTGTATCGAAGCAATAGCTTTGATCCAGCTGAGGCATGGCGGCTTGTCATTGTTCAAAACCCACCTTCACCTGACAACGGAAATTATAAATGGTATAGTGTCGAAAATCTGTCTATCTGCCGGTCAATCGGATAGGGGTTGCCCTAGCCACTTATCCGTCTCTGTGGTCTAGTGGTTAATGCACCGGCGTTCAAAGCTTGGGGCCCGGGTTCGATTCCCGGCAGAGGCGTTTTTTTAAGCATCACCAATTTTTCAAAAGGGTAGATAGCTCTGGGGAACCTTCTAAGCTACGCCTTCTATTGTTCTCTTCATCCATTCCTTTCACAAAATATTAATATAAAAAAGAGTTGCCAAAGCTGTCGTGCATGTATAACTTCACAAACACACACACACACACACCCTCGCACACACCCACCTACCCACACACACACACACACTTATATATATATGAATATATTTATTTATATATACATGTACATACATAAAATTTCATGCATATTCCAACATATTTGTTGATTTGATACCCACGACAGTAGACAGTAAAAAAATTTTGGACATCAAATAAGTTATGTTGGAATATAAGCATGAAAGTTTCTATTTTTAGTAATAATACAAGTTCACATGGTTGACTGTAGGCTCATTTACATATTTAGATAGTCCAAAGGTGGTGAGATGCAAACCTTTCAAAATATGTGAAATTTGAAGTGATCCTTGAAAAAAAGTTCGAAAATTGATGTTAAAATCCTTAAAATTTAATCATTATTGGGGGGGGGGGGCAAAATTTACAAATGAAATTTAAAAATATTGGAAAGATTTTAATTCCACGTGGTGTGACTGTTGATTTGTTGCTCCATGGAACAAACCGACACCATACACCATGCCCTCAATGAGCTCTCCTCGGCCAAAATGGCATGACATACTTCTGCATTATCTCAATCAATTCCATTACAGTTTAATGTCCTCCTTCTGTGATTAATTATTTCATTAAATCAGAGCATCAATACATAATGTCCATGAATATTAGACTAAATTTACGTCACACACACACACCCACACTCTCTCTCTCACAACTACATACCCACATTAATAAGCGTTCGCTGTAGCTGACCCCATGTAAGCCCAAGCTATGATGTTATTTCCAATTAATGCCATACAATCGGACAGTATGAAGTCGATTTCGTTGATGTGACTAAAGAGGTATAACTATGGCTGTCCGCATGATTGTTTTAGTAGATGCGGCAGGGGTAGATCCAGGATTTAAAAAAAAGCGAGCACATTTTTTCTGAAAAAATTTTGACAAGCAAACAATTTTTGTCTCACCTGCATAGCAGAGTGAGACTATAGGCGCCGCTTTTCCGACGGCGACGGCGTTAACGTCAAATCTTAACCTGAGGTTAAGTTTTTGAAATGACATCATAACTTCGAAAGTATATGGACCTAGTTCATGAAACTTAGCCATAAGGTTAATCAAGTAGTACTGAACATCCTATTAGAGTTTCATGTCACATGACCGAGGTCAAAGGTCATTTAGGGTCAATGAACTTAGACCATGTTGGGGGAATCAACATCAAAATCTTAACCTGAGGTTAAGTTTTTGAAATGTCATCATAACTTAAGAGATATATGGGCCTAGATCATTAAACTTGGACATAAAGTTTAAATTAAATAATCAAGTATCACCAAACATCCTGCATGAGTTTCACGTCACATGATCAAGGTCAAAGGTCACTTGGGGTCAATGAACTTTGGCCGATTTGGTGGAATTTATTGAATTACAATCAAAACTTTAAAAGTTTTTGGATCTGATTCATGAAACTTGGACATAATATTAATTCAGTATCCCTCAACATCCTGTGCAAGTTCCAGGTCACACGATTAAGGTCAAAGGTCATTTAGGGTCAATAAACTTTGGCCGAATTGTGGGTATTTGTTGCAATACCATCATAACTTTGAAAGTATGTTGGTCTAGTTCATAAAACTTGGACATAAGAGTAATCAAGTATCACTGAACATCCTGTGCGCATTTTAGGTCACATGACCAAGGTCAAAGGACAATGAACTTTGGCCATAATGGGGGTATCTGTTGAATCACCATCATAACTTTGCAAGTTTATTGATCTGACTTTTGAAACTTGGACATAAGAGTAATCAAGTATCACTGAATATCCCGTGCAAGTTTCAGGTCACATGATCAAGGTCAAAGGTCATGTTAGATCAATGAAATTTGGCCGCATTGGGGGTGTTTGTTGAATTGCCACCCTATCTCTGTAAGTGTATTGGTCTAATTCATAAAACGTGGAAATACGAGTAACCGAGTATCACTGAACTTCTTGTGCGAGTTATAGTAGTTTTCAAAGTCAGCACTGCTGCTAAGTTGAATCGCGTGATGCAGGTGAGACAGCCAGAGGCATTCCACTTGTTTTTATATAAAGGCTCTCACTAAATATTAGGTTTACTTTGTCGCCCGCAAAAATTAGACAGCCCCCCCCCCCCCAAAAAAAAAAATAAATAAAAACTCACTTGTGTATGGAGGACATATTATCATTAAAATATTTTCTGTCACTCCAAAGGGGGTGAGTTGGATAGGGCACACTTGTGTGTGACGATATATTTACATTAAAATCATTTTCTAATGGGGGTGTTGCAAGAAACTTGCGATCAATTGCAAGTCAATTATTGGTCCCTGAATCAACATATCTTGAGGTTAATTGCAAATTAGTGATTGATTGGTACTGTGCTTCTTGAAACAACAATTTTATTCTGATTTGCTACAGCTAACGTTGATCTATCAGTTGTAAATTTGAAACAGAATATTTGCAATTGATTTCAAATATTTTCTTGCAACCCCCCCCCCCTATGATTCTCAAGGGGGGAAAGGCCGGATGTGCCCCGCCCCTGGTATGCAGAATCACGTAAACAGGTCCTATACTAGCTTATATTTTTTATCATGATAATTGAAATCAATAACCCACACATACCTGAAGTTAAATGTATATATTTGTAGGCATGAGCGTATTCTTTAAAAAGCTATCAAAGAACATGATAAAGGGTGATTTCTAGGCCTACTATCTGCCTATGTGTAGAGCTGGAAACAAAAAAAAATTGAAGGCTTTTGGAATATAACATTGGTTGTGTATTACCTCGGTCACATTTGATCTACGGCGGCCGTACGGCGAGTTGAAAACAGCCGGTTTATACAAACCACCTATATGTAGTTGGTACAAAAATGCAAAAACGGCTGTTTTCGACTCGCCGTATGGCCGTCGTACAGCAAATGTGACCGAGGTATAACCATTACAAATGGCACAGGGATTTTATGTCATGCAGACTTGAAACCACGTCTTATACAATGTCTTACATGTCTTACAATCAATGGAACCTTTAATAATTCGACATTGATTAGGCATCTTTCTTTTCTAAACAGATGCATCACAAGGAATTGTTCACCTTTATCATGATTATCATCAACATGGTGAAATATTGCTATCAATGGAAATGCAAATGTCAACGTATCGAACCATACTTTCGATACCTGTACATGGTCGATCCTCATTATTTGGGGGTTGGTTGATGTCAGAAGTCAACATCCAATACCCCGTTGCCATTATTTTAAGCAAGAACTGATTGATGGATAACTGAGACATATTTCGTTTTGTACTGCTTTTTTTTCTCGTACACAGACATGTTTGGCCTATGACCTAAAATGTTGTCTTTTGCTGTACATAATGGGTGGTAGGAAAAAAAACACGGAGCCCTAAGATAGTCCAAATATCACCCATTAAACATACGTGAAACCAATTCCAGACCGACAGAAGCTAGTCCAAAGATTGACCACGAGGAGTCGGTTTCATTAGTATGATTAGGGAGTTTTCGTTCCCATGACGCACGAGAAATGCCGTTCATGACAATGAGGTCTTTGTCCAAAATTATCGGTGAATAAAAATGGCAGTTTCGTCCTGGTCTTTGCATGGGGAAACGAAACCATTCGCAAATTTTCGTCAGCTCCGAGAATTAAGAGCTGGTTCACAAATTTTTGACGAAGACTTCTTAGATGTTCAGTTGTGATTGGACGAGCATTTTCAATACATTTACTGTGCTCTACATTTCGTTCTGCATAGCGGTGCGGAAACTCGCTTTTGCCGTGATTGCAGCAATTGCAACTGTACATCATGACACACAACACGCATTAAGAGTAGGACTCAAGAACAGAACAATTTCCATTCAAAATGATATACTGTGATAATGATAGCATTTACTCCAGCACAATGAAAATGTGATGTACAACATTGACATACATCCCTGAATCAATAGTAATAATATTCAGCATACATATGATATTTTAACAAGTCAATTTGTACAGGGTAAGTAAATATTTTGTTTTCAGTTAACTGCACTTTAACTGTAAATTCATAAGGGTGATATCATTATATACACCGCAATGGTGCAATGAGTGTGATAAGAAAAACGGCAAAATATAATCATAATAAGAAATATAAATTATTACTGCCTCTTTTACCACTTTCATATATAATCTAATCAGCTATCATCTATGGTGACGTATTTATAGTATTCAGTAGTGTGTTTTTCGGGGGGGGGTGGTCAAGCATTGTTTCATTTCCACTTCCTTTGCACTCTAAGGCCAAAAGTATGTCGATACAACAAAAAATCATTGAAAATATTTCGTACATAATTTACATACGTTGACGATGTAGGGTATGAATTATGAAAACTGCATTTAAAAAATGCGTATGAATGTATTAAAGTCTACCTCAACAACAAGTGGATTTAAATAAAAACAGAGAAATCCAACAAGCACAACACAGAAAATGTTATCAAAATCGGCTGTAAAATAAGAAAGTTATGCCATTTTTAAGTTTCGCTTAATATCCCAAAATAATTATATTCACATCCTGGTCGGTATGCAAATGAGACAACTGATGACATCATTCACTCACAACTTCAAGTATTTCATTATATGAAATATTGTAATTTTCGTCTCATTGTATTGTGAAATTTTATTTCGAAATGAACATGTGGGAATTAGCACTGTGTATTTTTTTAGTATTGTCAAATCTGAAAAAAGGAAATATTGTACAATTCAAGCAATAAAATACAAGAGAAATAGTGAGTGAGGGAAATCATCGATTCTCTCATTTGCATGTGACTAAATTATATAACTATTCTGTGAAAAATAAGCGAACTTTAAAACGTCATAACATTCTTATTTTACATCCGATTTTGGTAAAATTTTCAGCATTATGCTTGTCTGAATTTTTCTCTATCAATTCAAATCAACACTCTTTTGAGGTGGACTTAACCTTTAATATCTTAAATGACAAAAAATGATAAAAGGGAAAATATCATGGCAACATGACTAGGAAAATGTAGCACAACACTACGCTCAATTTTACGAACAATCGTTATTGTAAGTCTATTGTGAACCAAATGCAATCAATTTAAAGTAAACGAAAAAAAATAATAAATGTGAGGAATATTCATTATAAGACTGTATACATTTTACTCTGAGATATTGCATATACCCCCCCTTTTTTTACACCACTTTTGATAATTTATAAGTCTGCGGAAGATTGATTACCTATTCTCTTTCCCCGTATTTTTATATTCATTCTTTATTATTCGTGTATACCATTAAATGTATGTTACATTTTTTAACCAGAATTGAAAAATTAATAGAATGAAATAAAATATCTCGCGCATCTCCTTATCATGTTACACCCAAGGACCGTGGTATTGTGACGAGAAATGATAATTATGTTTCAGATTGAGCACTGTAAAGATATTTACAAAAAAATGCAACTGAAATATAAATATGTATTTAAAACTTCTTTGATTTTCGTTAAAAAGTCTACACTTACACTGCATTTCTCACCATGCTCATCGTATTACAGTGTGATTTGTATAAGTCTACATGAAAGAGAACTAATTTCCATTAAGTGACTGTCACTCAAATGATGAATTATAACGATAACTAGAGCAACTTGTGTACGATGTATACTTTTGCTTTGCAAAATTCATGAATACCCATAAAGGGCTATACACAATCATGGTAATAAACAGGATGTCGTACTGGGTTTAATCCTAGACCGAGTCATGCCTAAGACGTGTGCCTCCTAGCTCAAAGTCAACCATTTAGGCTTGAAAGGATAATAGAAATTTTATTTCATGCAAGGCTCGTAGGTAGAGCAATAATTGAACTGAAGTAGCTACCCCAGGTAAACTGTCATAATTACCATCATCAATGTATTGTACATGTACATGATGCGCCTAAAGACAATGATAATGGGTAAAGTAATGAGCGAGGTCTGTTGCTATGTCAGTGGGTGAATGATATTTTGTTACTTGATACTTGATGAGATAATTCCTCTCGCAGCTCCAAAAAGCTAAATTGGAATCAACTTTTACAACTTTTACGATTGGTGCCACAGTGAAGATATCTATTTTACGATAAAGGAGAGTGTGTTGCGGAAGTAAAAACCATATAGGTAAAAACCTGGATACATCTTAAAGAACAAGAGATCCGGTTGGAGGCTGCAGATTTCTAATAATGGAAAGTGTAGCCTCTTTGAATGCTGGTAGACCTGTTTTGGATACAACTTCGCCAGGCAGGTGGTTCCATATTCGGATTTTCCTTGGGAAGAAGTATTTGTAGGAATCAACGATTTTGGCACAGCAAATTTCAGTGTATGGTCCTTCCTTGCAACATATGTTGCCGGAGTGACTATAGCTGACTTTGGCATGTTGACCAGTCTGTAGTGAATCTTGAAAAGGAGAATTGGTTGAGGAGTCGCCGATGGTGTAGTATGTTAGGCATGCATGTACAAGAAGACCCCAGCTAAATATTACCATTACTAAGCATAGGCATCAATTGGGCCATTACGTCATGTAAAAAAATCATTTGGATTGTTTTTATGCTGACTATAGTAAGTCCTCCTCCAATGAGAAACGAGATTTGATATCTACATTCGTCAAAAAATAAACATTTGAAATGTTTGAGACTGAATGACTTAACTCAATTCCATTGCACTGTTCTTTTTTCTACAACGGCACTCCCAATTGTACTCAGTTACACCAACGAAACCGCCCTCTAACCGACCGATGCATTGTCATTCCAAATAACGTAATGGCTTGATCGCTTTGTGCCGGTTTCTTTGGTTAGACTGTACCATTAAACCCATGCTACACTCACAACGACAATGATACTGATTCCTAACCCACCGATGTAATACCGTTTAATTGCTTAATCGGTATGACTCTAGGCTTGATCGGTCTAGAACCGTTATGGTGTGTGTGTGACTGTAGCCAAAAGGGGTTTATTCAGTATCCCCCTCTCCGATAAGGTAGGCCTAATAATGGTCGATACAAATGTATTGATATCTTTCCATTTTTTGTTGATAAACGTCTCCAAGAGATTAGTTATAATGAATTACATGTATGATGGTTTCCAAAAGTGCGGCGCCATGGAAATTTCGCGTTGGGTTGTGAATATGGAGGTTCATAAAGTCGCAAACTTGATACATGTTCTTGGTAAGCGGATTGCAAAAAGGGAGACACCGTTCAAAATGGAAGGATCGAAGGATTAGTATTGTATCGTATTAAGACATGGGCTCTCCTTTTTCATTTTTTAATGAGATTTCCCTGGATATTACGAGTCAAGACCAATCTTATAAAACTAAAATCACATTTGTACAGCATTCATAGAAACATCCCTTTGTCAGTTCTAACAAGGAAATCAAAACAGCAGGCAGGAAGTACATCGAATGCGACTTACAATCTAAAATTTCTTTCCGCAGATATTACCGTTGGGAACTATCAGATAGTAATTTCCAAGCTATATGTCTTATATGCTTGTACATTTTCAGTTATAAGATTGGGCATTCATTCATGAATTCAGACAACTTGGAAGGGAGCATTTCGTCCTTACACAAAGATATCGATAATTCTTAGAATTTTGACATGAAAAAATGCTAGTGTTTATTTAAATTTTGCATATCGTAATTCCCATCACATAAAATAAAGAATTAACTTAAAGTAAATGTCACATCACAAATCATTGTGTGTGTAGGGGACTTCATATCATTGATTCTGATGATGATAGTAACCGCGTCCGAGGAAGGCTCCAAGTCGAGGAAGCACGCACAGATGATGGTGATGATCTGGTTGGAACGGTGGGGGCGCTGTCCTGCCTGACGACCGTACCAACCCCAACACTAGCAAGACTAGATCTCCTGGAGCTTCGTGCCGACATGAACTGCGAGAAGTCGGTGCAATAGTTGGAGGAAGGGAACCATCTACATTTAGAGCAATGAATAACATAAACAAGGAGATTGAGATCGCAATAAAATAATGATGGCAGTTGTGGCAACAAGAGGTGGGAGTCTTGTCGTAAAGCTTAATTTGTTTTTTTTTTAATGACAGGGATTAGGAAGTAGAGTTAGGTCAAACATGTAGGTGCATTTCGGAGCGGGTGTTGGTGAAATCGCGGCGTTGTTGATGGGATGACAGCGGTTTTAGGGATTTTGTGATGGGGTGCGGGAAGTGTCGACAAAATAAACAAGATAGTGTTAGTAGCGGGCATTTTAATTACATGCAGTAGAAAGACTGAGGTACCGAGACGTGATGGATAATAACGAAGTCAAATTACATGTGACCAGCCTCTCCAATACCAACAAATAATGCACCAGGGAACGTTTTATAAAAAATTGCCAAAATTGATATTTTTGTTTCAAATGCAAAAATTAGGAAATAAGTTCTTCTGGAAGAGTTATATACTTCTTCTTCCTTTTCTTCTTCTTCTTCATAATGTCAAACGTTCTTTAAGTTGAAGAGACAAGATCTAATAGCGTGACATCATTTTGTCAGACTGCTTGGACATTTTGGAAGTTTTAATGAGATTGCAAAGTATGTGCATCTCATGCTTAATTTACACCCATACTTCAAACCTTGTTTTCTCCTTATTTTTTCAAGCTCTCGCTGAATTTCTTCTGAATTCTGTGAATACTTAAGTTGGTCATTGTTGATCAAGTTTGACAAGTTATATATCATACTGGGTACAGCTCGTTGGGTTGGCAGGAGGGCACATGCGAGGATGCCAACTAAAAAAGGATACACACTTTATACAGAATTTTGACTATTGCAGCGTTTGGGATAGTAAATAACAGGCAGCAGAACAGAGATAAATAACGCATAAATAGTATCTTTAAGGGCAACATGAAAACAGAAACTAGAATACTATATGATTCACGGATACTTACTCCAGGAAAAAGTATTTTGTGAATGGTAATATGAGAAACATGGGAATTTTAATAGATCAGATTAAGTAAATTTTTGTTTTAAACAAACAAAAAACCGCTCAAAAAAGGCGAGAGCTGCCGACCAATTTTAACATGGAAGGAAATGGTGAACCCTTGTTTTTCATAAAACAAAGAGAATTTAATTTTGTTTAATTAATATTCCAATTTGCAGATTTTCAGGGTTTCCACAAGCGTTCTTTGACATCTCTCTTATAATCGCCATTAGGAAACGATCAACTTTCAGTCCATGTAGTGTGTAATCCGCTTGTAAAAGGTTAGGCCGACAGAATGATAAATATATACAAATCAAATTACTTACTCATTTGAAACTCTCACCTTCACTTTGTTTCCTGCTAATACAAATATACCTTATATACTACCAAAACTACCGCATGCACAGCATCACATGTAAACACTCAGTTCCTACACTGTTAAAAAACCCTGATTTTACAAGGGGAAAACAAGATTTTGCAGAAAGCAATAACGGAATCATTCTGTAAATTCATAAAACAGGATTTTTTCTACATTTTAACAGAACAGGTCTATTCAAAAAAGGGAAAATTGTGTTTTATTTTTAAGGAAATGTGTAAGGTTCCATAAACCAAATACCAATTTCCTCTAATTTTACATGATATAATGTAAGATTACAGGTATTCTCGAGACTCTGCTGCAGGAACCTCTTTTACTTTAAGGATAATTTTTCTAACAGTGTAGAGGAAAGTAGAGGAAGGGTTCTGTTTCATAGTGACTTGTTGTAATAACAAATACACAGTTTCTATGACAAAATGTACTATCAACCAATCAGACTGAAGGATTTCAGTAGCTTTTAACTGTTATTTCAAATTTTTTATTATTACAAGTTTTATGAAACGGAACCCAGGTCTGTCGTAATTTTCGGCAGCCTGGTTTATTTATGGCGTGATCAGGGAAGAGGGAACTTCTAGTTCTCTGGTGTAATCAAAGCCGATTTAAATATTGTCATTATGCACTCATACATGTAGTAGATACCATGGATATAGGCATACTAATCATGATGATACATTATTATAATACATTTTACCCGTGAAGTTATGGCAAGTATGTAAAAGTGACTGGTCGAGGTGCTGAATGAATTGAAAGACGTGATGATGATGATCAATGGTGAATGATTGTGTCACTGCAAGCTATACAACGTGCATATTAAATTATACCACGTTTGAAATAGCCAATTTCCACCAATTCTATGAGTGATATATTGCAGGGTTCCCACACGTACATAGGAAAAACCACTGGTCACATTGGGTTTTTAGTTTTTGATATAAATGTTTGAAAACAATGGCGTTGATATGAAAGTCATCAAATAAAATGATCAACATGTCATTACAGGGATTACATAATGATATACACTGTATGTAGTCGTAGCCTATCAGATATTCCGAAATGAAGATTTGATACAAGCAATAGTAATCATTAGCACAATTCAATCACGAAAAGGCATGCAAAGACAACGAAAAACAACGAAATTATACAACATGCTGGCTCATGCAACATCATAACATGCGTCTACACCCTATAAAATGAATGTGAAGGATAGTAAATATATTCTAAATTGAGAAAATCATGATCACCCGAAGCTATATCGAGTATTATTTTGTTGCACTGATTACTTGGGGGCAAAACGTTTTTCAAAAGTTTATTACCTCTTTGATTAACAATTTGAGCCTCTGATTAGCATAATCAGGAAACTTTTTTTAATAACTGTTGTCACGTTCGCTTAACCATGTTGACAGCAATCTGTTCATATCTGTCTATCGATATAAACGTTTGCCATGGAGTAATAGTATGAGTTACTTAAAATAACTATCTATTTCAGGAAAGCATATCCATTCGCCGGAATGGAAAACAGTTTCACTTCGTGCTTGATTACAATAATGAAAATATTATTCTTTAGTATAGAACAACTATTTGATTCCTTTCCGTGTCCCTCGAAAGTTTTTTTCTCCTGTACAACCTATTCTAAGAAGATATACAGAAGACTATTCAGCAGTTAGCGTCAAAAGATATTGGTTTCTTTGTTCTTGATATTTTGTGTTCCAAACAATTCTAAGAATTTATACAGAAAACCATGAAGCAGTGAAAGTCTAAAGATCTTGGGTGTATTTTATGCTAAATATGGTCATGATCGTGATGGCATAGTCGATGTCATTTTAGGGGTTCACGGTTTTAATAAATAGCTCAGTAGAATATTAAAAGTATTTCGTTTCTTTACGCATAAGTCATATTTAAAATCGAAACACATCAATTTCAGATTTGATTGCATGATTTAACTGATGTGCGTAATAATCTAAGAAAAGTAAGGCAAATTATGGACATTCATGATTTTCTGAACGGTGATAATGGTGTGATATCGGGTCATTGTGATATCTTGATCATACACAGACGTACAATTTATTTCATCCACCCTGACTGTGTGATATCTTGATCATACACAGACGTACAATTTATTTCATCCACCCTGACTGAGTGAAAAAAATTGAATCAAATATTCAGTCTGTATATACCGTTATATAACCTTTTTTTACATTTTTATTCTTAAGAAATAAATATTACACAAATACCAATTTCTTTATTTGTGTTCTTTATCATTTATTTATTTATTTCTTATTCACATCCGAATATCATGGAAGGAATATTTATTTGATATAGACTGAACAAAAGCCATAATATTGTATTTCATGTACCCTGTTTGTCTTTGACTAACACCAAAAGAACAAAATGAATGAGGTCGGACTTCATTTGTAGCATCCTTGATTTTCACAGGATATGGAGCTCTGACGCAGCCAAGGGGTTTTTGCTTGGTCTCAGATTCTACCAGACCATGTTTGCCTACAACTGGCTGTTTTTTCACATGACTGCAAGTCTTTAACAGTACTATCTATATATCTGTTTTACGCATTTACGCATAACCATTTCAAATTATGCAAGATATTCCATTAATCTAATATGAATGATATTAGATTAATGGAATATTCAATATCATGAATGAAAATTCTCCCCTCTTCACCTTTCTGCTCTCTCTCTCTTTTTTGTATTGTGTATAAATGCTAATGCTGAAATAAGCGTGAATCATTTGCCAAATTGGCATTTTCTTTAAAATATCCAATAGTAGTACGTCTGTGAATATCAGGATATCACAGTGGATGAACACAAAATAGAAGCGTGAAAATGGATGAAATGAATGGATGGGATAGTGCTTACTAGTACTCAGCTAGCCAGTCTAATTCAAGTTGTCCTGACCTGCCGTTCTCTCCGCCGGGACCCTCGCCTTCGTCTCTGTCCTCAGCCTCGCTTCGGATCTCCATCTTCTGCACGATAAGACGTAGCAAGTCGTATTGGCGGTCCAGCTGCTCTTTGACCTCTTTCAGTCTGCGGGAGATTAAGGTCAACCTGAAAATGAACTAATGACGTCACTTCCGGACGAATACAAAAGAAAGAAGGAAAGGAGAGAACCACCTATGCCTATCAAAACGGTATTATGTAACCGTTTATCGCTAGCGAAATATATATTTTTGCAAAAGCGTCTAGGGTGCCCTTTTTTTTCCAGAACACTAATCATGTAAGAATTATGTTAATTAATCAAAGAAGATGTGGAAAGTGCTTTATCATAACAATTTGCATAACCTGCATAATGCAATAACAATAATGGCGAAAAACAGAACGAAAAAGCCAAGAAAAACTACAAAATACTACTATTTTGGCTTATATATTTTATCACACATTAAGTGAACCGCATATCTATCTAAACTTAGTATACAGTATCTGTGGTGTCGATTGATCGATCCAATGTAAAAATATGAAAGTCATAGATGGAAGTTTTTTCTGAGAAAAGACCTGAGAAAATGCGACAACGCCAAAGATATGAATATTCATAGTCTCTCTGGTAACCAGGCTCGTTAATGAATAATTCATAAGGTTTAATTTCACGGAACATGCAAACTAAAGACCTGTAGAGATTTATTTTCATTGGCAACACTATAATTCAAATCATTAATCTCACTTGGATTGCATACATATTCTATCAAAATACATATTGAAATTAAGATTAAAAAATGTAACAGTGTGGTGCGTAATAAGGATTGAAAAATAAACGTGTTGCTTGAAAGTGAAATAAAATAAGACATGCGCAAATGGTGGAAATCTACAAACGAAGAGCTAGCTGATATTTTACTATTCTATGCATGATGTATTCAAGACAATAGGTGTAAACGCATGCATGATTTGCAAAACAGGATTCAACACACATACATGTATTGGGCAATGGGATCACCCTTTGCGACAACTCTATCATTCGGGCTTTGGGTTTTGGTTTCTTTTTTTTTGCAAATTCTAAGCGAACTGAAGAGTGAGGTAACAACATGCATTGCAGAAAATAGGGAAATTATTTTGCATTGGAATAATAAACAGAAAGGGTCTAATACGAAGTGAAAATAGGAATATCATTTTGGTTTTATTTTATGCTAAATAAGAACATGAAGAATATCTTTCATTTTTATTTCCCCCAAACTATTGGGCCAATAGCTTATTATTATTATTTCACGAATGTTTTGGAGAATGTTTTTATTGTTGCAATTTTCACTCTTTGGGGATAATTTTCAAAAGGGTTCAACTATCTAATATTCTCCCTGAAAGTTGATTTCTCTTTTAAGCTTTGATTGTTGCGAATAAATAAAAAAATAAAGACAAAAATGCGTGGCTATTTGCAAATGAAATAAAACGGAATAATTTACGGCTGCAAACGGTGATTTGGGGGAATGAAAAGCAAATATAGGGACTCAAGCTTTTTTCTCTAATTTCTCTACTGCTTGTTGAATACCTCACCCGTCAGTTAAAGAAGATGCCGAATTAGTTATTAGTCTGTCGCAGATGGCAGCACAGATATAAAAAGAGAAAAGGCAACAAAGATCATTTCAGAAATATACATTCTGCTTTAACTCATCACTGTCATCATGAAGAATATGATATGACAAAAAAAAACAACAGTACTTCATCAGCTAAATGAAAAGGTTACACGAAATGGTTGAATAAATATTCAACGGATTTGGACACATAGAACCCTACGTGATCAAATAATGAAAGAAGAAGAATTTCTCAGAACGAAATATTTTCAAAACGACTTATTTGTTCGAAGTGCATTTAATCTTCTAAAAAGATACAAGACATGAAGAACATCAAATTCAGGTATTCATTTTCCCTCATCATCATGAACCAAAATTGAGACCTACCAGTCGAAATAAATAATTTATTGAGGTGAATAATACAATATGATAATACCCATAATGATAATGCCCATACTTATTCATCAGCTCAAACTCAGGAGGTTTTGAAGTGACACTATAAATACCTCATGAAAATTGTAGCTAACCCAAGCAATACTTGAAGCTAAAAGTGCCGCGATAGTCAGGGTTATGCAAAGTGAGACGAAATGTAATTTTCTCTAATATAAGAAAAACAACTTTTATTCTGACTGTTACAATAAACAAAGGTCATAATTTCTAGAAACATGTAATTTACGAGAAAGGCAGACTTAGTATGTACATTTTAATTTTTTCTAAGATTTCTAAGAGTTAGAACTCTTTTGCGGTCTTCAACGGCGAAAAGCTAACATAATTGTTATCAAATTCTGCTTTATACAAAAACACATCATTAAAGCTGGACATTAACAAATGAGATGGTAGTTCTAAAAGAATACAAAACAAAACCAACATATACAAAAACATACTTAGAATTAACACTGCTATCAAGACTGCACTCTGAAATGAACGATAAAGGCGTACAAATCAAATGAAATCGTTGGATGACATTTACATCACACTTTGCTTGAATTCACCTTATTCGAAAGAGTCAAGCAGGTCTTGATTTTTGGGGAATATTCTGTTGACATTTTGTCCTTAGAAATGGCTGAATGTGCTAATATCATCATCAGTATCTTTCTTGGGGGTATGTCTGTAACCCGGTGTTGTCACTCAATATGACTTGGGGACCGCATGACCGTTACCAAAATCGCGGGAAAAGGGGTCAATTTCACGGAACGTCCACGGACAGAACACTCCTCGAAGTAGTGAAAATAGGGGTGCTCACCGTCCTCGATCTGATGGAAATAGGGGTCAGGAAAAAGGGGAGAACGATCACGGGAAGTAAAATCCGTCGCCAAGTCACCAGCCGCAGAGGGCGCGCGCATCATGCTCTGTATCTTTATGTGAACAACTCTACATTTATTTTTACAAAGAATTCTACTTGTCTTATTTTTCAAGAAAAATAAAATTATTTTGGATTATTGTATCAGTATGACATGGCTCTTGGTCATCTTTAAGGACTGAGCACTCTGACGACTTTGTTCCAATTTCCTCTGAGGAAAGGGTATAAATGCACTGTCCTTGAAATATGGTAAATAGGGGTAAGTTTGTGAAATGGGCAAAAGTGTCCTTACAATCTTATAATTAGGGGTGTTTCAAAATTTGTCACTCACCATTTTACCACAATTTTGTCCTTGTTTTGTGTGAAAATAGGGGGGGGGGGTAAATTTCACAAAATGTCCTTGAAATTGACTGCAGTAGGGGGTCACTTGCATTTTAACGGTCATACGTGTCCCCGTCTGCGGGTGAGTGACCCCACCGGGGTCTGTAATCCAAATGCTATTCTTCAGTCAGTCTGGACTGAGCAATATCCGTTTAAATGATGCGGTACTTAAAATAGGGTTATATTTTATGTTAGAAACGGGAATGCTTGGAAGCAAGAAATGTATCAGTATGATGGGGTGGGTGTGTGTGTGTGGGGGGGGGGGGGGTATGAAGTCAGCATGAATGGGTTGTTGAGGGTGAGGTGAAATGTGAGTATTTATGATAAACATTGTAGTGAGAGTGCGAGGTTTAATGTAAATATTGGGATGTGACTGCGCAGGATGTTGATCACGTTAAAGTGAGGATATAGATCATGCGCGGTGATTTTAAGTACGAATGTGCATGTGGTGAAAACACTGACGTGTGCGCGATGAGACCGAGTGTCTGGGGTGAGTCTAATTTGTATTGTTAGAGTGTGCATGTGTATAAGGGCGTGTAAATCATGAGTTTGCGTAGAATCGCGGATATGAGGATGAGTTTGCGTGGTAAATTTAATTTGTAGCGGTGAGTCTAATTTTTAGTGAGTGTGTGTAGGTGTGTCATATTGTGCGTGTTGTGTGTGATTGTGTATGTGGGTGAGAAATTATGAGTGGTGAATCTGCGTATTACTAGTATTATTCTTCACGTACAAGTAATAAAAAATGCGGAGGGTAGTCCTGTTAAGTCGAAAAATCTACTGTTTCCACTTAGTACACTAATTAGTAAACTGAAATACAAACAAAAGAAGATGAACAACATGATAACATAAATTAACAGAAGAGACGTATGAGCGGTGAATCTGAGTATTACTAGTATTATTTCTTCACGTACAATCAATAAAAAATGTGGATGGTGTAGCCCTGTTAAGTCGAAAAGATATGCTGTTTTCACTTAGTACAAACATAGGCGGCGGAAGCGGGGGACGTGTCCCCCCCCCTTGATTTAAGGAGGGGGGATGGTCCCCCCCTAAATTTGTTGTTGATGACCTTTTTTTTTTTTTTTTTTTGCTTGTCAATTTTTTTTGGTTGTCCCCTCCTAAAATTTTTGGCTTCCGCCGCCAATGAGTACAAACACTAATTAGTACACTAAAATACAAACAAAAGAAGATGAACAACATGATTACATACATTAACAGAAGAGACGTATGAGTGTGTGTTTGAGTGTGAGAAAATGCGCATGTGATGAGTCTGTGTTGCGGTGTGGGTGTGAGGGTGACTGTGAGAGTGTGTAGTGCACACTGACGTACCTTCTTTTCTGGCTAATCATCTCGTTTTGTAGAATAACAAGCTGAGGGTCGTTCGCCGCATCTCCTCCCATTTTGGACCCAATCGCGTTGCCTTCCATACCAGCCGTTTCTCGGATTTTATTCCAAATCTGTATTTAGGGGCGAGACAAGCTCAAGTAGTAACAACAATGAATGGAAATAGCATTATTCAGAATATTCAGAAATTCTATTTAAAAAAAATGGTTGAAATTCAAACGTAAAGAGGTTCTCACACCTGGACTATTTTCCTTTGATTCCATTTATATTCTCGTTATCAACCATTCCGTTTTCAAAAATCTCGTGTTTTTTTCTGCACAAACTTTGTAAGATTCAGATTCTCATTAAAATACTCATTTGTTTCGCTACCAAAAGAAAACGATAAGAAATGAGACGAATAAAGCGGTCTAACATAGCCTACACGCATCGACACACACTGAATAAAAACGTCCGGGTGTGAAAGCCCTTTGAACAGGACTTCAAAATTAGTCAATCCAGTATGAGTTTTAGTATCCCTAGTGGAAAGAACACTGTTCCACAATGCGTTCAGCAGTGTGTTCCATGGTGTGTACCGCAGTGTGTTCACAGTGTGGAACCCAATGTGAAATTCTATTTTCACATTTGAGCATTTCAACAGTGTGAATCACATACTCACACCCTATCATGCCAACACACTGTGAACATTAACACCAAAGAGGTACACTCTAAAAACAAATCAGTAAAATAACTAGTTAATAGGGTCAGCAGGGTGCAACTGTTATTCTAGTCACATTTGACTATTTTCTATTTGTATTTTACTAGAACAGAGTTATTTCTGACTAGAATATATGTCAGAAATGTGACTGCCAAATCAGTTGCACCCAGCTGACTACTGGTCTAGTCAATTTGACTGATTTGTTTTAAGAGTGTAGCTACAGTGTGAATTTCCTTCTTCACCATTAAATCTGACCATTTTAAAAAGCGTATAATATTTTTCCACATGCTTCAATATGTGAACAACACTGTTTTACACACTGTTTATTCCAGCACGGATACTGCTGGCGAAGTAAATGTTTCACCAATTAGTTATCAGTATTGGCAAAACAAGAAAGGTTGTATTATTTATTGTCCACACAATAATTGGTTTAAAATTTATCAAAGTCTGGGTAGTTTTAAACCAATAATATATGCTTTTGGTGAAAAATACACATTATTAGTTGAAAACTACCCAGATTTGTATAATTTTCAACCAATTGTTGTGTGAACAATGTTGCCCAACATTTTAAGAGTGAATCACTTATATATGGTGTAGTTCATAGAGAGCCTCGATGAAAACAAAATATTGAAAGTATAATGTATAATTAGTAACTGCAATGCAAGGTAATATAGCTCAGCGATTAAACAAAACGAAGGATCAAATGGAAGTTGTCAATGGAAGCCAAATTATTTGCATTAGTCAGTTAGTAACTTTTTCGACAGGGTCTTAACCGCCATTAGTGAAGTACATAAACATGCCACCAACCTTAGCACCAAAGATTAGCAATTAATCGCTAATATGAAAGAACGGTTCTGATTGGCTCATAGTCAATCTATCAAGTGAAATATGCATGCAACGATGATCTTGATAGGCCATTTCGTTTAACGATTAATCGCTAACCTTTGTGTTACGGGGCCCGGGAGTGTAAAAATATTAGATACAAATCTTCAATCTTTATAACGTAAGTGACAGTATGGTATCCAGTTGCATGTAAATATAATAAGGTGTTCATAATCTAAAACAGAACGAAATTGCATTTAAGATCAAGGTTTCTGTATGCTGTATGGGTGTATTCTTAACCAAATACCAATTCAAAAAGTTCCTAAATTATTCCTGTAGTTTTGTTTAGACAGACAAATAGTATTAATATTCAAATATATTTTGTGTCCATTACATTCATTTAGTCCGAATATCATCAAGTATGTCTACTGCAATACCCATTCCACTCGTCAATCATTTCGTATACAGAAAATCGTATAAACAGCTAAAGTGCAGCTTAATATATACAGGTTCAAATGACTCTTCCCTCCATTATCATGCCTCTAGTGTATTTGCACTTTATACCTCCATGCTAATGATTATGGCAAGCAATGTTATGATGCATGCAGATAATGCAAATCAAATGTGAATATGTCCTACTATAGTATAAGCCTTTTTTACTGGAGAGCAAACGATATTAACATTTTCCTGCATCTTCGCCTAATTCCTCCATCAACCAAGATTAACAGTTACATTTCTCTCCTGAGATTGGTATCTAATTGTTGGTAGTTGATTGACAACCCCAAATAAACTGAGAAAATGATCGGCGTGTAAATTAGACAAGATGAGTCCTTGAATGAGATTGGCAGAGGAGAATAAGATTGGATTTTAGTACGAAAGACTGTCTCAAAAGGGCAAGAATTTACAATTCCATTTCAGAAT
Source organism: Lytechinus variegatus (assembly GCF_018143015.1). Lineage (NCBI taxonomy): Eukaryota > Metazoa > Echinodermata > Echinoidea > Temnopleuroida > Toxopneustidae > Lytechinus > Lytechinus variegatus. The sequence continues at coordinate 13,327,994 of NC_054756.1, forward strand.
CGAACCAGGTAATTCCTTTTAAACAATCCGAAGCCCGGATTCTTTAATGTTTCTTTCCCTTCTGTTGCAAAAGGTTACTATTTATTGCATCTCCGATATTAACCAGCAGGTAATAATGCCAAATATCAGATCGAAAACAGAGATCTGATGAAAGTTGGATAGCAGCCTAATAGAAATAGAAAATTGTTCGTAACCAGGTTCTGCCATCAATATAAAAAAAATGGAAGGAATTCACTGTATGCTGGCACACGCAAGACCTTGAAGGTTCAATATTTAGTACTCCATGACAATAAACAGTATATGGGAACATACCAAAGCGTAAAAGACGACACACACGCACACGCAAGAGAAAAAATAAGTGTTGAACTTTGTCCGCACTTGACTTCTTTTATTGGCATTGAAAGAACGCAATAGCTATCAAGCTTTTTGATATCGCTGGGTTCTGCAGCTGCAAGCCGCCAAAGACCTTTTTCAGCTGAACTGCGTTTGGCAATGATTTTGCCATCCATCAGCTAGATTTCAGAAGTTGGATGATCACAGAGTGCCATGGATGGCAAGGAAATAGATAATTCCAAATCTGGAGTACTAAAGCCATGGTTACAAAGCTACACAAATGCAAATGAAATGAATTAAGAGCATTTCTGCCTCTCTTATTCTACTAGTATTAAGAGAAGAGCAGTGTAACAACAAACTCTGAAAATAAATAATTAGGAGTTCGCATTGTGGCTCAACCTTTTTTGCTGATTCACTGCACTTGATGTGATAAAAAACTGCACGTGCTTTAGAACAAAGTACCGGAATTGATGAAAGTATTTGTTGAGTTAATAATTATGATAAACTTAAAGCAAAAAGAAAAGCAAAGAAAGATTAATCAAGAAGATTTTGTAAGAGGCTTACAAATTATTGATTAGGTCGAATTTGCATATGACACGGTTTGTTGTCGCACATCGCATATGCTCTTTTCGAATAATTTGATTAGAATTCGAAAAGTGCCTCCTTTGGATCTGCTAATATTAAAGCCTTAACAAAAAAAAAACGTAGAGGGCGTCACCACACATTACGACCTATGCATTCTTGGGTCTTACCGATGAAAAACCAATCACACATTAAAATACTAATCTATCACATCCCACTGCAAAACACATTCTCACCCTATATATGAAGTACTGAAGCATCTTAATATAGAAGAAGTATTTCCCTCTCTCACGGGCCTGATCAGATGGAAAGGTTGTATATCCGGGTCAGATTTTGTATTTCCGGGTCACGTATCAAAATATCAAAATAAAATGGGGATATGAAGAAAAGCATGCTGTTGATATAAATTGATAATATAAAGAATAGCAGACAAGAAGGGTATAGTAATAGACATGAATAAAGAAACTAATGTCCCAGAATATAATCGTCATCTAAATAGATGAATGATGAAGGAATAATGGATGAATCAATTAATTGGTCTGATAAGAGTGATGATTTATTATAATAAGGGTAATAATGTTTAGACATGCAAATCGATTTTCTACCTGTGTTGATTTAAGAAGTTTAACCAGTTTTATTGGGAAATTCTGAAAAGACAGGAGAAATGGTTTTAAGCAAAATATGCCAGATCCTATAAATATACGTGTAAATCAAAGGAGATACGATAATTAATAAATTAAAAAAGCTGAAAGAAAACAATTCTGAAATAGCATTATATTTTCCTGTATTAAGCATTGCGTGAATTATTAACAGAAATATGTACAAATAAGTAAACATATCCGGAAATGAACGCAAATATGAATTTATGACTGAATACTCCACCTACTAACTAAAGAATATTGAGTATTTATCGCTTAGTTTTAAGCTATATATTACCGTAATCATAAATAATCAAGCCAAAAACTCTGAAACGCAATCATATACATTTCTCTTGTATTAGTCGCTCATTGTATTATGGCGGCCGCGTTGAGATGTGTCACTACGGTCTTTGGCAAGGAAGACAGACGCTGTCCGTAAATGTGTATCAGGGGGCGGCATGGGGTATTTTCATCCCCTCCCCTTTCAAAAATTTTGAAAAATGAAGATAACAGTACATTTGCCTTACCCTGAGTATAAAGTACTTGGCGGTATGTGTATACACTGTGTATTGGTCTCTCTCGCCAGCCTTGAGGATGCGAGCAGGAAGCTTCTGCTCCAGATCTGTATGAAGTTCAACCTGCATAGCCAGCCGCTTGAGATGGGCATTATGTTGCATGGAGGCGATATCACCAACAGCCAAACCAATCTAGGAAATGGAGATCGAACAAGGCCAATTGAAATAATTATTATAATGCTACTTTGAATCCAAGCAAACCCACCCTCCGATAACATAATAGAGTATTGAGCGCAGCTAATACAGCGACAGCTCGAGCTAAAGTTAGGGTAAAAACTTTTGAATTGCTTTGTAGGCATACCCTAGCTCTAGAAAGTTGTATATAACGCAGTCATGAGTATTGATTAATACGAATCTTCTAGATCTTTCTCTCTTTGTGAATTTAATTCCTTTTGAAGCACTATGCTTTCATGACAGGCTTTACAGATGGGTGAATGCTAATAATTGCCTTGTAAGGAAATGGATATTATACTTAGAAGTGTTTGTACCTACCAATAGATTCATAAGTAGGATTGGCATCAGTAATACGAGGCCAATAAGAAAGAAATATGTGAGTTCTGGGTAAGGCATTGTGACGTTGTCACCATCGTTGAGCGGATCGACGAACGAATTGATGAAGTCGAGTTCGCCGAGGAGTAGCGCGGTGGAAACGCGTAGCAGTGACATCGCTGGGGTGTTATGCGCGTGGTTGTCCTGTAAAAAAATACCATTGATTATTCAAGAGGTTATTTCGAAAGAACAACCTTGTTTATGTTTGACCCCCATTTTCATTTAATTCTATATATTGGTCGATTTCTCTCCTTTCATGGATCGCTCGGAATGGCTGAGTCATTTGGGAGCATTTCAACTTGTCATGTTAACTAGAAAACCTAGAAAAGTCACCTTAGTAAGGTCCAACATTGAACAGCAAAGACTTCGCAATTGCAACGGGGAAGGATCCAACATAAAAAGCTATTGTTGAATTAGTTTCGTCCTGGACTTTGGAGGAACGACATATTCAACTTTTCCTCAGCTCAGAAATCTACGACGGTAAGTTGTCTCGGTTCGCCAATTTTTGACAAAGGCCTTTCAGCTGTTCATTAGTGATTTGACAGGTATTTTCAATAGATGTTCTATGTTGTAGAATCCGTCCCCGTTACAAATGTGAGAACTCAATGTTAAACGTATACGGTGTTGAGCGTGTACTAGTATACCGTACTTTACAGAATTGCTCAAAAGCAAATTTTGCCCAGAGAATAAAGCACGATACAGTCTGTAATATTAGGGGGTAAAATAATGAAATATTGATTCTATATCTCTGCGAGAAAGGCTGTTATTTTCTTAAAACGAAATCATGGTTTCATGTTAAATGTATTGACAATGATTGGAGAAATGCTGCCATTGATATATATCAAAAAGAAAATATGGCCGGGAACAATATTCCATGCATTAAATTATCAAGATCTGACAGAAAATATGGAACATTTGTGTATCAATTCATTTAGGTGAAGAAGTAAACTATGCCAAACACGTATGAGGTACCTTGTCAAGAGTCAGGGTCGCGTCTTTTGCGCCTCCGGAAAGCGGTCTTTCATTACCTATTCTCACACTTAAAAAAAACTTAGACAAAACAATGGGGGAATGTTGGGAAGCCGCTTTGAAAGACGCATAGTACCTTTATGGCGGGATTCCGTCCAATAGACGAGGTAAGACTTTTGGCAAGGTACCTCGACGGACTTACCTCTCTTGGTAATAAGATATGGAAGGTGAGACCGAATGCAACTATGAGGATTGAGAAGACTAATAGAACCTGGACTAGTGTACGAAGAATTTCTAGGAACATCACCACGTAGATACCAAATATATCGAATCTGCAAGTGTTTCAATAAGAATGAAGAATGACTTGGAGCAATACTTAAATGCTGACGTGTCCACGTTACCTAACACGTAATCTGATTGTTTGATTGATTAGCTTTAGTGCGCGTCTCGTGCGCATGATCTGACCAATGCGGTGATGCGTTATATAGTGCACGAAATTGGGAAGTTAAGCGCGACTCTATTAAAGTCGCACTTAACTCTTTTTTTTAACACCCCGTTGAAAAGTTAAAGAACAAATAAGGATCTATTAAATGTAAATTGAAACAATTATCATTATCATCATACCATAGCCTATGAAAGATACAAGGTAGTAGTAAAAATCAAAATGCCAATAGTGCTTTTCAGGGAACTTATCAAAAAAATGTTTTCATGTCAAAATATTGACTTGAAAATTAAGTGCACTCAAGATTACTTTCGAGCATTTTTGTGTATATTTTATTTAATTCTTCTGTATCTGGATTTCATTCTGTCTGTCATTTTATTTATCACCTTTTCCTATAATAATTCATTGGTAAATAATTAATCAAGTAGTGGGCCTGTTTGTGTGATATCTCATTTCTCGTGTTTCCCAAGCCAATATGCAAATAAACTACATGAAAAACGATCAGTACAGACAGTGGATTACCCAATTTCATGAAATATTTATACACAATATGTAAAACCCAGACCAGGCGCAGAAAGAGTTGCAATCAATCGCAACTCTAAAAATCATGCGCAACTTGATTTTCAACCAATCAACAGCGCGCATTTGGGACTTGAAATTGAATTTTTTTTACTCGCGTTTAAACGCAACTCTTTCTGCAACGGGTCGTCATTACATACCTTTGTAAATAAAGTAAAAAGTTAAACCAGGCTAGGAAAACTGCGATTGCACCACACTGCCACTGGAAATCTTTGTTCTCCCCGGCGAGGTACGGGGCAACGAAGGCTAATGATGTGGCATAGAGCGTCCATTCTAGCAGATTGGTGAATTCATAGAAGTATCTCCCTTTCTGGGAGAGGAAAAAAATATGACAAGAGACAAAAAGATCAGAGGGTAGTTATTGATGAAAATTTTTCAAATATTCTATATTCAACATGCCTATATCATTAATCTTAAGCATATTGTGCATGCTTCAGGCAAACTTTATATACTGAATGCATTACGAATGCCTCCAATCTTGGTCACCTTAAAGGATTCAGTTCGATTTATTTTATACTGGGATATATTTCCTAGACTTAAGAGACTCAATGTCAATAGCCACTTGTTCTTTTTTCAAGTGCACACCAAGAAACCGATAATGCATATAGCATTTCCATTTGATTTGACAGTAGGATAAAAAAGCATTGCACATCAAATGCCTTGCTCACGGGCATAGTTGCCACGGCCGGGGATTGAACCCCAGTTCTGATGTTTTGGATGATACACGGATTTAATACACTTCTCTAATCATCAAGCAAGTAATGAGTTCAGAATACGGGAATACAGTATTAGTTTTGCAAGCTCCATGTATATTGTAGAGTGGAAACACACAAAATCAAACTTAACGTAGCGATGAAAGTGACAGAGCCTGATTCAAAACTCAATCTTCCCATCTTGAATTTTTAAAGACTCTCATAAATTATTATACCATGAAATTAGAGGCACAAGGTCTAGCCTGAATCGAATAAGTTTAATGAAAGCTCTGTGTCACCGGGTAACACCAATTATCAAGTTTCAAATTCTATCTGTAATATAGAAATCATTTGAAGGAACTTTAAAAAATCTTTTTGTTTAATGAAAATAAGTTCCTTAATTGCAAGCATTAATTAATCGTCACACATTTCCTATGTGCAGTGGGCTACTCGTGGTGCCACCCCTCCACCCCCCTCCTATATCAATTTTATGCTAGAAATAGCTACAACTACCACTGACAAAACTGTTGTGACTCTACCCATAATAAATACATACTTAGTTATGACCATAATGACAAACCTGGATATGAAGGCATTCCGTAAGAGTCGAATATAATTTCATAGTTAGGAAGAAGAAAACAACTCACGCACATGAGTTTGGTCATCGCACCCCCCCCCCCAAAAAAAAGGATAATGATAATAATAACGGCAAGAAAATGGGTCATTCCTGGGTCAAAATTATGATTACGAAATATAAATTGTATGTTTCCTTTTAGAGTATTACAGAGGAATAATTTTGGGGGTTGAACAAATTATGAAAGGCCTATATATTATGTTTGGTTATGCTTGGTTAATTAGAATAATGTAACATGACGAATATATATAGATCCAAGGGTAAACTTTGAATTCGCAAGTTTGTACAAAGAGCATGTAAGCTTATGATACTAATACTGACCTGATTTTAGAAGAGAACACTCAAGACTCACAAAACAGCATTTTAAGGTAATTAACAGGGTTTGTTAATTATTATTTTTTTGCAAGGAAGTCCTATAACAATCTTACGATTGGAACTACTATACTTACCATGCACTAGAAATTAACCTTCAAACGCTCACGGGCACAAGGCACCACATGCTATGTACAGCTAACCACTCGTGCGGGGTGCAATGGGCTAAAGTCTAATCATGCCATAGTAGCGCCGTCTAAAAGGCAGCCTGACTTTCATTTAGTTTACATATAATGAAACTTACACCGGTTATACTTGCCTGTTGCAAGAGCTGGACGATTTCCTTCAGTATATTCATAGAAGCAAACCCACAGATCACCCATACAGCAACAATAGTTGACATGGTAAACTATAAAAAAAAAGAATCAACAATGAAACTGTGTTTTTATCTTATCTTAAATTTTTCTAAAGCGGTAGATATTCGTCTAATAAACGTTCGCTTCTCAACTTCTAAAGATGATCCTTTGTCAAAATATTATTGTTGCATTGACATCTGATGAAAAAAATAGTCAGTGCAATATAGTTGTTCGGGTATTTATAGGTATCTGATGGTATTGATATCTTTAAAATTGTCTTTTTATCATCTCATTGTCCCTCTAGAAATTTAATAAATTCAAAGTGCTAATAAGATTTGTGAGAGCGCTAGGGTGCACTTGTATGTGTGTGTGTATTTTCTTTCCAATATTAATGTAGTTTTTGATAGCAATCCATCCAAAATGATAAGGCCACTTTCATGACTTTGATATTGGTTTCAGTTTTAAAGGACGTGCACGCAATTAGGTCATTTCATCATAAATTATATCATCAAGCGAAGTCATATTTCCGATTTATCTTTTAAGTTTCGTCAAACATATCCGATTGATGATACACTACCCGAGGCCTATTCGGGCTTCAATACTCTCTTGCCCGTATTCTGAAGTCAGGTTCAACTAAGATCACGGTCTAACTCTGTGCTAAAAATATGGGGAGCCAAAAATTCAGTTTAAATTGTATATTTTCTATGTTTACTACTTTGTTTTCTTTTGCTTTCGTAATGAAGAAAAATCTTCAGTTATTATATCCAGACAATCATGAACAATCTTCGAGTCAATTACTTAATAAAGTGTATTTGTAATATTATGGATTTGTGTCCCAATTAGCTCTCCATAGTTAAACCATAACTTAAAACCAGGGTTTATGTTAAATCTGAGCTCAGAATACGTGTCTCTGAGTTTTGATACTACCAGATGTACGATACTACCTTAGTTTTGGTACTACCCGGTGCGATACTACCAGAGTTTTGTTACTACCCGAGTAATGGTAGCAGAGGGCCTGATAATACTCACATCTGCGTACGGTAACCGAAGGTATTCTTCAACTGACTGGCTATCTTCAAACGATGTACGGTTGGCGACCCGGAAGCTATCAGGTACGTCGGTAATACACACAAAGTAGGTTAGGAAGAAAACAAAGACTAGGTAGATCGTGATGTTAGTCACGTGACAGGCTCGTCCATAGGCATTCCTAACAAAATGAAATGAAAAATTTAATCTAATAATCTATTTACTTCATTGTAACTAATTGAAAAACAAGGGAATACATAACTTGATTATAATTATGCACAAGTATTCTTATCAATTATATTGCTTAACTACATGTATAAAGTAAATATAGTAACAACAAGATAGGGTTGTTACATCATACATATCCCTATCTTTTATAAGGAGGTTCAATGTGCCCCCAAATAGATTTTCTTTGACAAGACAGTCGACCGTGAAAGCAGAATGGGTGGAAATCAGCCTCTGGATTTTTTTCATAAGCAAAATAAAAAATAAGAAAACAACATCCTGCTAGCGTGTATCGTGTAATCAATATCACGTGCCTTTGTCGGGTTAATTCATTATAAAGTAGTGCAACTTAGTCTTATGATCAGCATCGTTCCGCAGATTAGAATATTCCCTTCCGAAAACAGATCAATAAAAAAAAATTAATAAAAGAAAATGTACTCACCATTTCATTGCAAGATAATTAACACACACTGGGTGGGATAACAAGTTGATTCTGTTGAATTTCACCATTGTCTATAACATAAACATTTATAACAGAAACATTGAGGTCACATCACATAATTATTTATATATCAAGTGAGAAATTAAAAGAATAACGCTAAAATAAGACACTGCGTATGTTTTTTTTTGGGGGGTGCAAATATTACATTCCTTTGATAGCTAATATCTACAATTTCAGAGCACGTTTTTGATAGCTTGGATTTGGGAATACCCTTGTTCTTTTGCATTTATTCATGTGCTGTTATATACTTTTTAGACGCATTTTTAAGTCACTGGATCGTGTTTCAAAATGTGATACCACCACATCTGTTTATGTTACAGAGCCTATAAAAATGCATTGACTTCAGTGCCATAGAGGCTAAGACCCTTGCGGCCGTTTACACACATTCCTATATCCTCTAGGGGAGGGCGCTTTCTGACGTACATTCATGTGGCTTATAATCTCCTAACTCTCTCCTTCTTTTTCTCTTCCCCTTCTTCTATATCTATCTATATTTCTCCCTGTTAGTCGCTCTCATTTCATACTTACATTTAACACCAGAAGGGGAACAAATCCTTCTTCACTATTGAGAAACTTAGATTGCTTATCCTTTGTACATCGGAGATAGGTAAAGTCGTAATTCCGCTGAGAAAAGAATGTTCAACAGTGAATTACATTTGGTAAACATTTTTCACGATGCACGATCAGAAGAGCAATGAAATAAATATTGATGCAAACAGCAAATTAATAACTGCAAGAAAGAGCCTATCGCCGAGAAGAAAACGTGATTAGCTATCAATGTCGTTTTCTGAATTCATTAAATTGGCAGTGAGTAGAAAGCAAGAAAGCTGGTAAACCTCTGAAAAACATCAACCTGTATTCATAATGATCATGGAATAAAGACAAGCTCCTTGGCCAGCTTTACATTTGCTCAGCATGTTCTGTGACTTTTTTTGTGTGTGCGTGATTATTCGTCATCGCGCATACCTACGATACCGGTTACTCCTTGCCTCACGAATGCGATCACAGCAAAAACGCTGTATGTTTAAAATTTATACAAAGCTGTCTACTATATGAAACTTACAGTAGTTGTTTTACAGTTTGATCAACCATGCTTAATCCATTGAGAAATACATATTAGACTTAAATGTTGTTAAACGTTTGGTTTTAACTGTTTAAGCAGCGGTTGCTATACTAGGGCATTTCGGTTAGAATAGCGGTGATAAAGTAGAATGCGTTTTTCTTTTGATTTTGATTTCCAAAGCCCAATTCTTCTCGCGCTGAAAGGCTAATATATCCACTTACATTCATTCTTACGGTTTGAGTTATATAGCATATCAAAGGTAATGAAACGAGGAACAATAATCAATAATAAAATTGGATTTGAAAAATTCTGACTTGTCTCTCATTTCGGTGTGATGCATCACATATAGGGTTCATATAGTAAACAGCAATGTATATTTAAAAAATATATAACATCGTTTTTACTATGATAAAGAATAACGTTTTTTTTTCAAGATAATCGCGTCATCATGGTCACAGGTGTGCGTCGCAAAATCAAAATCTGATGCTACAATCACATCAATGAAATCGATCCCCAAACCAACCGATTTAACGTCGTTAGAATAGCTATTGGTCGATCTAGGGCCGGTTTCACAGGTGTGGCAGTGACATGGCTAAGAAATAACTTCAGGAAACAATTATTATTAAGGATTTTATGTGATGTGGTTATAAGTTTACAATTTTGTTCGAATTGCGAATGTAATTCGAGAGCAACTATTTGGAAATCAAGGGTCCCAGAGCTAGGTTTCATAAAAATGGCATAATAAAATAATAATATTATTTGAGTTGTAGAAAAGAATATTATAAGAAGGAAGACATTTCAGCTAGAAGAGTGTGAAGGCTTAGCACTTACAAATCTACTCGGCAGCAGTGATGCGTCTTTTAAATAAGCGTAAAAAATGTAAATAAAGTCCCACTTCAAACGAAAAAGTCTCAATGTAAATAGAAAATATCAAGTACCGCTTAAGATGTAATTAATGGAAGATAACGCAGACAAGAAAGAATATATAAATTCTGTTGGTATTTATTCTACAATAGACAATAATGATGCAAATAATGCAAGCTGGAAAATCCAGAAAGTCAATAAGATACTGCAAAAAATGTAAAGTAATAACTATAAAGCAAATCTCAATTCTTTCTTCGGTTCGATCTACAGTAGAGTTTATATTTTCATAAGGGAATAGAAACACAAAATAAGAATTATTCTTTAATGTAGTAGCAAACCAAGAGAGGGTCAAACAACTGCAGACAATAATATGCAAGTATACATTGGCAACAACGATAAATATAAAGATGTGTATTCATCATTCAAATACTAGTAGGCATACCGGCTTTGAGGTGTGTATTTATCCCAACGGAGCGCAAAACGGGAAATGATATAAAAATGTAAACATCTATTAGATAAAATGATTGATTTATTAATTTCCATCTCAATCATTACCTCCAGAATTAATGGGCAACTTTGAACATGCTTAGGAAACATGTCGTGTTTGACAAAATAAGTTATTGTAAACAATATTTATTCCTTAAAAAAAGAATAAAAGAAAGAGTTGTGCCGTACTCTTATTGATACTAAAATGGGTCAAAATTGTTACTATTGAGGGTGGGTTTTTTTTTACAACCATGGGTTCTATGGTTATTTAGACAAATCTTCAAATTGCAAAGCATCGTATCTAGCCATAAACAGGGAGTTGTTTAGAGATCGTATATTGTGAAATAAAATTTATACCAAAATGAATAAATGTATGTTTAAATAAATTCGGAAAAGGGATAAGCTTTATCATTTCAAAGATTAACACTCATTATGAATTTCAGACATCACATTGGACAATCATTTATTATTTAGAGATTATAGCATACACATGGAAACATATATTGGGAAGGATTTTGCCCGCTTAAAAAATAAATGATTTAAAAAATATTCTTACCCGACTTCTTGGGTCTTCTTCGTCAGCTTTCTTCTCTGTTTGACACCTTTCTAAAACAGTCTGGTAATATGAAACAGCAATCAAATGGTTAGACTTTATTACAGTCTTAAAATACTATCAAAGATCCCCAAGCCTAAACTATTTGAAATTTCAGTTTAAATAGTTTCTTCAAGATTCTCGTTAGTTAATTCAACTTTTTCAATTTATTTTATACAGCATTACGAACACTTTTGAGCGCTTTTCGTTCTCCTTCCGAGATCTGCTGTGCGTGCCAGGGCAGGAATCCTTTTTTTTTCATTTTCGCTTTCTTTCAACTGTATCTACGCTCAAATTTCACCATTTTGTACATGTGTTTATGTTTACACTGTTTATACGAATATTAAAATAGGAGGCTGCACTCTCCAAGCTTTGCTTCTAGCAGCCTCCTCCATTCCACGCCTCTTTGTATGGTTATCTTGAATATTATATATATAATGTTTAATTATTTTATTGATTATCTATCAAGATGTATAAAGCGAAACATATTGTAAATGATTGTTGGAAATGAAAATAAATGAATTCAAATAAACCAGTGTGTTGCCTATTTGATTTTATTTTTTTGCATTTCGGATCGTAAGTGAATAAAGTTTACTGAATAAAAATTATTTCTCAGTGACAACCATGGAAATTTAAAATTTAAAAGAAATGCATCTAAACATCCATTGTTAACAATTAATGGACTAATTTGAATACGGAAGGACTGCATAATGCTTAGGTTATAGTTCCTTTCTCCTTAAGGTCTACGGTACCTATTTGGGCATTTTAAGCTATCGCGACTGGGCAACTAAATTATTATTATTATTTATCTATCTGCCGTGATTTTGAATTACAATACGAAATTATTAATCTCAGTTTCAAATTTATTATTGGAAAATAAGTGTGTGTTTTTCTGAATGGGTACAATATTTCCTTTTGTACTTCCGTTTTTTTTTTTTTTTTGGAAATTAGACAAAGTTAAAACTGAAAATGGAATTGTTCTAGACATGTTCAACTTCTATGGTGCGGCTATTTAGAATCTGTATTCTTCGGACTGAATGTTGAGGGATCATGATAGATCAAATACAAACTCACATAAGCCACTTCTGGTAACTGTTCGATAAGGCCGAGCATATGAGGTGCCTTCCTCTCCCCACAATCGTCCATCGCTTCATGCCACCTATATGTGGAGAGGGGAAAAAACAATTGAAACCAATGAATTCAGAATAAATCAATGGAAGTATGAACCCATTTACAGGACCAGCGCCACGGAAGAGGGGGAAGTGAGTGATTGTGTGATTTTTCTAGAAGAGAAAACTTAAGGAAACGAATAAGGACAGAGCGTAATAAAGAAGAGGTCTCATTAGGGCAACTTTTCGCATGACGTCACTGAATAGGTCACCCCAGCCCGCCTCCCTCTCCCCTCATCAAAATATCCAAACGCCTTCCCTGCTAATACAAAAATATAAAGACGCAGAAGCAACACCGGAAGGATGGATTTTTTTTCCTGACTCCGTACACTGCATATTATTCTTAATGCCCAACCGCCATCGAGTGTATACTACCAATTTTATAGGATCCTTTGTGAGTGAGATATGAAGAGATGGGTAGGATAGGTGAATTATGCATAAACATAACGACTATTAGTCATAACATCTCAATCCTTACTGGGCGGTTGGCAGCACCTTTAACGGGAAAATTTACACTTTTTTAACACGAGGTCTCGTTTTGAGAGCCTAGGCAAGAGCACAAGTCAAATGAAAATGCCGAAATGTAAGTGCGTGGCACTAATACCATGGTCACATTTGTTCTACGGTGGCCGTACGGCGAGTCGAAAACAGCCGTTTTAACATTTTCGTACCAGCTGAATATATAGGGGGTTTGAATAAAAATGGATAAAACGGCTGTTTTCGACTCGCCGTACGGCCGCCAAAGAGCAAATGTGACCAAGGTGTTATTGACAGGAGTATTTTATTAATGGCTTTGAAAGTACAGGTCTGAGCCGTAAGTGAAAAGGGTGACCCTATGAGAATTAAAAAATCAGTACCAAATCATCAAATCATGGGTCTTGGTACAGATCTATTGAAAAAAGGGGCGAGTTTGGCGCACGCTCCCACTGGTACGCGCTTCGCGCTTCTCAGCCACAAATGCGTAGTCTTCGCCAGATCAGACGTATCTCTTGCCTTCTGCATAACAGCAAAGGCAATAACTGCAGCCTCCGCCTAGGTTACAGTATACTTCCTCCATGGTTCCGTGACACTTTATTCTAAGGTCACAACAATGAAACCGATTCAGACAGATCAAAACTATTACGTAATTTTGTCGGTTCGAAATCGGGGGCCAATTGCACGAAAGGGTCTTTGCAAGGACCGTCTTTTGTGTCGCCCATCTTTGATGATGCGCCATGTGAAACGCATTTTAAATAAATCATCTGCAAAAATATTTCAGTCGTCCGTTATATTAAACAACATATTTGTTTATAAAATGATGTGATATATCATGAAATTGTATAAAATTTGATTTAAAAGCAAACCACCGAATCTTATTCTTTATCATAAATTTCAGAAATAACCCGCCTATAGCGTATCATAAAAGATGGGCGACACGAAAGACGGTCCTTGGAAAGACCCTTTCGTGCAATCGGCCCCAGGTTTCCTTGTGTGACTTTGGCCATTGGCCGTGCCCGCGTCTCCAATATAGACAGATTTGTTGGTGAGTTTTATTCTGATTATCATACCAGTTTCCCAATCGTATGCCTGTTATTTGAATTTCGACAGGGTGACGTCAAAGTAGTACATGGCGCACTCACACTAGTACGAGATTAGTATGTTTACATGGCGAAGCTTCTAACTCGATTAAATTCTAAAACGAAATGTTTTCGAAGAACTGATTTACCTTTCGTTCATGACAAAGGCCATGGCGACATCTTTGTTTCTGCACTCGATAGCCACTTCCATGCAGCTCTGGTCCGAATTATTACGTAACAATGCGGCTTGACTGTCGAGTAGGAATGTGACGACGGCAGCCTGGCCAGCTCGAGCCGCCAAGTGTAAGGCAGTGTTCTGTAAAGAATAGTCGCATTGAATGTTGTATTTATTTCGGTAGTTTTCGCTCGACATCGAATGAATGGATTGAAAATTCCCATCAGGTGACAAAGAACAAATGGCAAGACTTAGTCGAAATTGGTGACCCGGAACTGCAGTTTTGTCATGAGTTCGCAGCTGCCGAAAAATGGCAGAATGTTGTTTGTTCAGAGTCAAGAACGAAGCTGCTGATTTGATTCACCAACTTTGACAAGGAATTTTCTGGTTTTCTTTGTGAAGAAGAGCAATTGACAATGATAACAGTGATTGAAGGCATACATGTTATGATAGTGATGATGATCATGATCATAATCATCATGATCATGCTGACAAGGCCTATTAATGGTAATGGTGGAGTGATCAGTGATGGTGATGGAGTAACGGTGATGATGATTATGATGACTACGATGATTAATATCAAAAGTTAACTTCAATTAATTATGTTAAGTAGATTTCTTATATAGGTAATCAGGCGAGATTTTATATTTAAAAAAGGTGATTGCAGAGTAAACTAATTACCCCTTCATCGTCTGTTTGATTCATAAGATGAGGATGTGTAGCTAATAAACCTTTCATTGTATTGATGTAGCCCTCTACGGCAGCCAAGTGAAGAGGTGTCCTTCCTTCATGATCCCTGTGAAGAATAAATACATTAACTTGATGTTATATTCTATTACTATAACTATTTTCTAGTTTTTACAAAGCATGTTCATGATAATTGTGTAATGAAACACAAATTTAATTGCAAGCGAATAAAACTATATTTATATATCATTCATGATTATAGTCATTTTTTAAAATCAACATTATTTGCAGAACATGTGCAGTAATTACACTCTAAATGATAATTCTCTTGGTTAATATGTGTTCGACGGATAAAATTTCTCAAAATCATCCAAATTCCTGAAAGATTTCATTCAACAATTTGGTTGATTTTTACAATTTTTCTCGGTCGGAAAAATATTAACCAACAGATTGGTCATTTTGACCTACCCTTCTTAAGAGTAGACCTACATTATAGACTTATAAGCCCTTGATATATCGCTTAAGTACGTATTATTATCTTTCCTGTCTGTTATTTTTTAACAAATGCAAATGCTTAAATCGGCATTACAGAGGGCGAGACCTGATGAGAGAAAAACTGACCTCGATTCCGGCCAAATTACAGAGTAAATTTTATTATCTGGTCTACTAGTTCAAACACAATATCACATCTCTTCGAGTGGATCAATCAATACGGTGTATTTGTGCTCAGTTAAAACTATTTATAATAAAGGGGAAGTGATGAACAAATGAAAGAAGGAAATATTACCTATGCAATAATGCTCCTTTACTGAGTAAGAGTTGTACAAGTTTAACATGACCGCTCCACGATGCGATGTGGAGTGCTGTCCGACCCGCACCGTCGCTCTCGTTCAAGATATGAGGTCCTATCGCACTATCGAGTAGTCGTTTACACGAATTCAGACGACCATACCTACAAAGTTAAAGCATGCAGGGGTCATGAACTGGGAGGTTTACACGTTAACACGGATACAGACGACCATACCTAAAGAGTGAAGCATGGGTCATGAACAGAGATGTGATAAAAATCACGTTGTACAAACGAACTTCACAGACTTAAAAAAAAAATCAGTGTTTAGCATTATAGGTTATTACTTTGTAATAAAAGGGAAATCCCTTAAGGGGGTCGAGGTCTGCTCAAGGGCAACTTCACTCTAAAGTCCAATGATTTAAGATAAATCCAGATCGGCTGTGACCAGCCGAATATTAGATTTAGATTTAAACCTTGTTGATTTGAATATTAATCCAAAAGATTTGAATTTAAATCTTTGAGATTTATATTAAAGTTAATCCTTAAGATTTGAAATAAATTCAAAATTCGGATGATCACTATTCACAGCCGATCTGGGTTTATTTCAAATCCTTTGAATTAAGAGTGTTGTTTTTAATATCGGCAAAGTCGTAGTAATATGAAAGTCAATCAAACATATGAAAGAACTGAGGTGTATTTCTAGTATGTGTGGTCACAATATTATCAGTTTATCCAATTAAGTTAAGCTGATAATTTGAAATATCGTCAGAAATTGTTCTCAATTTGCAGTGATTACTTCATCCACGATTCTCTGGCGCTCTAGCTCTATAAATTAACGTAAACAGATTATTCAAAAAGCTATATTACAGCTATTAAGCTATAAACATTACCTTAATAGGCTGTACATGCACTGTTCCATGCACTATGTTTACCGATGAATTTTCGATAATGAATGCTAAATATAATAATGGTGGAGTTGAATTTCAAAAAAAAATGTCACCCTTTATTGAACAGCCTTCAAGGGAAACCCAAAAGTGATATTTTCTTTTCCATCAACTACCCATAGTCGTGAAATACGTGCTCATAATATTGTTTGTATGCTGTGTCTCCAAATATGAAAACTTGACATTTTAATATACTTTTTGTAATTTGTGCAAGGTGCGATGGAAAATGGGGTTTTAATGCAACTTTTGGGAGGTATTGCAAACAATTTTATTTCATGCATGAAGTTTTCACTTACGTATTAAAAAGAATACACTGCACACTTCATCTAATCTTCCCTTAAAAAAAATAGGGAATTGTTTTTCAAATTTACGGGGTTCATTCATTAGGACTACAAGAAATGATAAACCGAGGTTGATTTCATACTGGGATAGCGAAAGAGCTAAGGAAAACCAGATTATTTAACGAAACAAAAAATAAAATATGAATTGAAATAAAATGCCATGATCGATTAGAATGGGAAATCCTATATATTACCAGCGACACTTTTGATCGAGTAAAATGCCACACGAGTTACATGTCATATTTAAAAACCCATATGAGTCCTATATTATACACAATTGTGTGTTACATGACACACACGCAAGTGATAGATTGAATGCATGGCGTCGCACACTGTCTGTGCCATAGCACGTTTAAAATATTCTCTTTACAAAAGGAAGAATTCAACATGCCATATGACATAGTGGTTACTGGTTATTATTATTATCGTGATTTATTGACAGGCAAATTATCAACTATCCTTTAAATTTAGCAAAAGTTGCACTTGCGTGATTAAAGTTCAAGTCCACCTAAAAAGGTTAATGTGAATTAATAGAGAAAGATCAGACAAGCACAATGCTGAAAATTTCATCAAAATCGGATGTAAAATAAGAAAGTTATGGCATTTTGAAGTTTCGCTTATTTTTCACAAAATAGTTATATGCACAAGTTAATCACATGCAAATGTGAGAATCAGTGATGCCCTCACTCACTATTTCTTTTGTTTTTTTTATTGTTTGAATTATACAATATTTCAATCTTTACAGATATGAAAATAAGGACCAGCTTGACTAAACCAAGGAGTTACCAGCTGGTAACTCCTTGACTAAACCATACAAATGTTAAACAATGGTGATTCCACATGTTCAGGGAGAAATCAAACTTTGTTCACAGGGCAATGAGGAGAAAATTAGATTATTTTACATTTCATATGATAAAATACAAAAGGAATAGTGAATGAGTGGTGTCATCAATTCCCTCATTTGCATACTGACAGGGATGTGCATATAGCTATTCTGTGAAATTAAGAAAAACTTAATGTTTAAATGTCATAACCTTCTTATTTTACATCCGATTTTGATGAAATTTTTAGTGTTATTCTTGTTGGAATTTTTCTCTTTATATCAACTTTTTCTGGGGTGTACTTGTCCTTTAAGCATTGTGAAACACCGTGAATGCTTCTTTTCAATCCCCATTCAATAGGATTTATATTGATTCATCTGTAACGTGAGTCGTAAAGCATTTTTGGATAATTTTACTTTTTTGTAATGTACGAAGAAAGCAGTAACGCGATTATTTTTTTCTGTCTTATTGCCTATTTTGTAATATATTTCTAGTAGGTCTATAGTCATTACGTAATGAAATAAAAGAAGAAACAAACCTTTCCTTGATCTACCTGAATGACCTCAACACAATAATCAGCCAATAGCAAGCCGGGCTTCCTGTCACATGCATCCAGTCGTGTCAGGTGACAGCCAATGAATGGACCACGTGTTATTACGATGGAGCACTTTTATTTGCATTGCGGGTTGACCACTTCTTAACTATGCGGAGTGCAGGCAGGTGGGAGGAGGAGGGGAGGGGGGCTTAATCCGTAACGGAGACATGATTAGTCAAACGGATCAATCTCATTATGTGAAAAGATGAGAGGTGACATCGTTTCTTTTTTTTTAATTTCCAAATAAAACTTATATTGTTTTGAGAGTGTCAAGCAAATTCATCAAAAAAAGGGAACTTCGTTTTTTACTTATTACATTGACAGTTCTTATCACGTCTTCGTTAAGGTGTCACTAAGTTCGTGCACTCGAATGGCATGACTGGATGAGAATTAATTTTCATCGTATGATGGCAAGTAGCATATTCCGTTTGATAGGCGAATTGGGTATTTTGTATGTTTGATAAAGACACCAGTTTCACCAATCTCGTATATTATGTATTAGGAAATATATTTGGTTTGGTAAATGTTTTGAGGCCAATTTGATGTCAGTAATGAAATTCTAATTCAGCTTAGTCGTCGCTTCAAGTGACGAAGTTTTGGCGACTCTTTTCATTCCTGTTCATATATTAAACTCAAATCATCACTTTCCATCCTACGATAAAACAACTCCCTACCAGAACAGTGCGGGAGGGTGGGGATGGGGGGGGGCTGTTAGATTTCGGAAGTATGGAAAGGATAGGTGTGCCTTACGTCATGCAATACCTGGCTGCGAAATGAAGAGGTGATTGTTTTTCTTTGTTCTTCAGGTTGACGGTAGCACCGAGGTCGATAAGGCCTTGGACAGACTTGATATTGCCCTGTTGGGTGGCGTAGTGCATCGGTGTACAGCCCGAACAGTCCCGCTGGTTAAGCAGTTCCAATGCTCCTTCTTTCTGCTTAGAAAATGATGTGAAGCGAGAAGGAATCGGGAAATTCATAGGAATATATAGACGATTACAAAACGTGGACCTGCCGGAACTGAAGGTACGTGATGATTTTTTTTTCAAAATTAAATTCATTGCATACGTCTCAACCGAGGAGAGCCACTACTTTAAAATTTGTTCTCTTCACAAGAATTTTAATAAGCAAGAAGACCACTCCCTCCTTTATTGTCCCTCTCCGTCTGCACCCCTCCCCCCCCCCCTTGCTAGTATGGCCTAATCCCAGTTCACTTCAGTTTAGATCTGAAATTCTTACACATGTACCTGTACTTTACGTTGACGCGACTGCCCATGAACAAACTCAAGAATCTCGACATGAAAACGCCAGGAGAATAGTTACTATCTAATCAGCCATGTTATAAGACGTGTTAGCACTGAGGTTGATCTAATACGTGTAATCTACCGTTCATATATTATGTTCCTATGACGTAATAATCGAAATTGACCGAGCGAAAGCATTGAGCCTATATAGTGTCCACACGAGAGATGAAATGATAAAAAGTAAGATAGTGGATACAAAAGTATAACATGTAGACGTATACCCAAGGTGAAAACTAGAAACAAGGAACTATCTGAACATGAATGTGAGGTAATGGCTCATGAGCTGATACACATCATCAGTGCGATGTGACTAGCGCTGCAAGATAGTCATGGTAGTACGAGTTTCGTTTACTCTTGGTAAAAGAAAAAGGACAGTTCAAACATGAAGTTATTCACATTCGAATGCTAGACAAAGTCATCTTCACAGCTGACATCTTTTTATTCGTGCTAAAAACTAATAAATAACCAGAGAACACACGCATAAAATAAACCAGATAAAGGCTCGAATAATCCGACGCTTTCAATGTTATGTCGTGTGTTTCATAAACCCTTTCTCCCTTTCCCAACATCGTCTCAACAAGGTCAAGGAGAGCGAGGAGGGGTATTATCCTATTAAGGTCTTAAAAGGTTTGTTCCACATTCTAAACGTCTTGTGACGTGTGAGAGGGTTTTGGAGACAGGATTGCACTGGAGATGCAAGATTTGATTCGGCCTGCTTGTTAAGATTAGGATCAGTGGTGAAGTTGGGGGGTGTAAGGGGGGTACGTTTCCACTTACGATACCTATCATCCTCTCCCCCGTTACCACTACCACTCGATATGAATATGATGTGTTTTCATCAGACGGCAAGTCAGAATAAGCACTCTACACTGCAAAAAGTCCGGTGTTGATTTAACACCAGCCAAGAATCTATATATGTCCACACCAGAGAGGTATATTGAAACAACACCAGTTTGGAATCAGAACGATGCTGTTTTGATACTAATTGGTTTTGTATAAACACCTATCTGGTGTTAATCTGGTGTTAGACTTATACCAAACCGGTGTTGTTTAACACTTCTCTGGTGTGGACATATATATATTCCGGGCTGATGTAAAATCAACACAGGATTTTTTGCAGTGTATTAAATGTCATATTGCAGATATTAAGTCCTCATTCTTGTCCGATAGGGTAGAAATATATCCAAAGCGCTCCGTCTAAACGATCTAAGCGCTATACAATGGCGGAAATTAATATTATGAGGGCTTTCTTTAGGAGACTGCGCTTAATAAATTAAATCCAACTTCAATATACAATTAGTGGTTAGAGAAAAATATAATGATTACTGAACATGTGTAGAAGTAGAAAGTTTCTTCAAAAAATATGTAAAATACCTGGCTACGAAACCAACTGCCTTCCTTTTTGCATTTTAAGACAATAGGGACCTGTAAGCAACACAAATCTCGTAGAACATTTTCCTTTTACGATTGATTACATAGATCGCAGTGTACAATTAATCGTACATGTAAAAACATCAAGCATACGATTAATCCCTAACCTTTGTGTTGCGGGACCCAGGTGAATGTCTACCAATTTTCCCAATGGCGATGCTTGTGAACTCCTGAAAAAAACTCACCTTGAAAAACTCCCTACCGAAGAAATCCAGATTGCCCCCGTGGAGAAGCGCCAGATGTAGTACATTTCGCTTGTCACAATCTGTCTGTGTAAAGTCTGCACCTCGTTGGAGCAGCGTACGGACTGCGCGCCAGGCACCTCGTGCAGTAGCGAGAAGCAGAGGTGTACGGCATTGTCGATCCTTGGCATTGTAATCACTTCCCTAAAAAGTAAGAAGATCCATAAAACGAGAAATACCGGTAATGGTATATTGTAATAAAGTATCGTTAAATTAATCGATATTTCATTATTTAGCGAATTGATAATACGAGTTTACAAAGCAACATGCTGCTTTTTGTAGTTTGTTGGATCGGAGAATAAAACGAAATGATAAAGAAAACAAAATTATTTAAAGTAGATGTAGATACAATTGGGTAAACTGACAATCAAGTATTTTATTCATGTGGGACCAAAAAGGATATATATTTGCATTTCCTATTATTTCTTTCCTTTCAGTCACATATCTATCGAAAGTAATGCAAAATTTGCAAATGCACATTACACGTCAGCTGTCTACAATAACCACTTTGTTTCTGGGTTTTTTTTTTGCTTTCAATTTTATTTGTCTATGTCTTCGCTATCTGACAATATTTTTCTCAATTTTTACCTTCATTTCTGGCCCGTAGTCTGGATATCCATTTAGCTCTTTTCTCTATAATTCTTTTCTTTCTGCTGCATTGGTCTGATACAATATCAGTGCCCCCCTCCCCTTCAAAACACTTTTATTCGCCATCAACTTTTGAAATTTCATCCTACTCCTTTTCCCCTGCTTTAAAGGGGAATGAACTGTGTGCGGTTCCTCATGGTCTGTGTGTTATAGATACACATACGTTTTCAGATATCTTCTAATACTACAGAGAATAAATTGACCTATAATTGTATTTGTATAGAGAAACCAAAATGCTTTGAGAGGAAAAATGATAATTTTGCTACTTGGCAACATAATTACTGCGGTATAAATGTATTGAGTAGTTAATCTGCGTGTTATCATTCAAGTGGGTCTGTATTACTACTGGACTGTACAAGCATTATGGGTCAGGAAACTGGGCAGGTATGAGAAGTTGAGGACTCGAGATGGCGCTATTGGTTGGTATATTCTTTAAGTATTCGACGGAAGAACTTGACCCCGCTTTTCAGGTAATGACAAGTGGTAAACATGCAAGACTGCACACGTACCCCCCCCCCCCCCATCCTACAGATCTTACCCGGAGAGTATTAGCTTGCCCCTCTCTGTCCAGGTGAGTATACATACGGTTAGGTATCAACGGACAGCTATTTCCCCTCTAAGACACGCAGTGTAAACTTTCCTTGCTCATCCAAATACTAGGATCACGTAGAATGAGCTGGAACTACAGACTTACATTCTAAGATTGATTATCACATGGTTTGTTTGAGGGGAACAGTGAAATGCGTGGCTAACCACTTGCCATTTCCTTTCTTGTAGGTCTACAATTGTCCTTTCTATTGTGTTTCAGGAATGTACTATTCTCTATTATGTGGTAATCTTAATCATTTACTGCATAATGCATCACAAATTTGTGGTTTAGGTACTTCATGTTGCGATCATCACAATGACTGGAAAAAAATAGAAACTTTATTTAAAATAAATACTGAAAATTTCTTCCCTTAGTGCTGGATTGAGATACTAGTATTGCAACGTTTCATTGTTATTAAATGCAGAGTGTGACAACGGAGAATAGATACGGGATGAAGGTTAAGATTTGTGAAAAAGTATGCGAGAAATATAAACAGGAATTTTGTCCGGATATCATATTTTAGTAGATCAATAAAATTTTTATCTGAGGTAGATATGAAACGATTTTTGCGATTTTCCAACGTAACGTTTCTGTCAGTAGAAAATATCGACGTTCAAGTGGGTATGGTAATTATGGTTGTGACGGTGAAACAGTGGGTACGTGGGTTTAACCAGTGGGTGTAATAGTCTGGGAGTAGGTGTGGGTTTGATAGTGTGGAAGTACATGTAGACGTGTAGGCTTGACAGTGTGTGTCGGGTATTGTAGTATGGTCGTAATAGTGTGATTATCTACAGTATGTGTCTCGGTGTTTGTTTGGAGTGATGTTGAGTGTGGGTATGAAAATATGGGAGTGAATGTGTGGGTGTATAGGCGTCAGTGTGTGTCGTGTGTGATAGTGTGAGTGTTGGTGTACAGTGTGTTTCGTGGTATGGACTTGGGAATGGTTGTGGGTGAGATAATGTGGGAGTGAATGTGTGGGTGTACATGCGTGTGTGGGTGTGTGTGCGTGTGTGTGATTGTGTATGAATATTGGTGTACAGTGTGTTTCTTGGTATGGCGTTGGGAATGGTTGTGGGCTTGGTTGAGATAATATGCCGGGGAGTGAATGTGTGGGTTTACATGCGTCAGTGTGTGTTTGTGTGATAGTGTGAATATTGGTGTACAGTGCGTTGTTTGGTATGGCGTTGGGAATAGGTGTGGCCGTGGTGAGATAATATGGGAGTGAATGTGTGGGTTTGACAACATGGGTGTGTATCAATGGTGTGCGTGTTAGTGTTTAGATGGTGAGTGTCGGTGTACAGTGTGGTTTTGGGCGTAGGACTTTCTGTTCGTGTCGGTGAGCTATATACTTGCGCAAAGACGACTCAGATACAGATATAGAAAAAGACAGTGAAAGAGGGAGCGACGAGAGAGAGAGGGAAGAAAAAAGAGAAATAAATTGGGAATAGAAGGTGAGCCTGTATATTATCTATGAGAAAAAATAGCACACAAAGTATGCCAGTTCAACGGAAAGGTTAATGAAACACCCAGGATTTATTCATTCAATGGGAATGTATAATACTAAATATGACTACCAGATTCTTCGAAAATGTGATTGCGCGCACGCCTTGATGGGGACCAACATCTCGTAACACTGTCTCCTTGAGGGTAATATGTCCGTAATCCTGATTATGTACAAAGGTACAGTGAAAATCCAATTG